>NC_056736.1:537896482-537938982 GCF_019279795.1 Protopterus annectens
GAATTACCCATTCTAAAGATTTAAACATTGCCTGTGATATAAATAGGACCTGCAGGAGAGAGAGGTATGTATCCCAGAGACTATCCCATCTATTCAGCAGGCTCCCCATCCATGTGAAGCAGAGTTCCTCACTAACCCAACTCAAGTGCAACTTGGACAACTGGGTGGGAAACCAGAAATTCATCCCTGGTTTGGCACCTATGTCTCTAATGGACACAGGTAACCTGTAAATGGTTCATCTCCCAGGCCCATGCTTACACTTATCAAGGGTTTCAGAATTTATCAGAGATTTGGGATGCATGGCTAGACTTAAAAAGGCCTTTGTGGTCGTTAGCCTAGTAAACACCTATGAACCTATGCTACGAACCTATGTGATGGCTCCCCTTTGTAATTTTTGAGACCGATAATTGCAGGCCTGGAATAACAGAAAAAGAGTGAAACTAAAAGACAAATGTCATCAATCACTGTTCTCCTTTACAATATTTCTTTTGCAGAGTGCAAACCCTCTAAACCCCTCCCCCATGTGGGGCTGCACCTCCACACCCCTACTACTTGAATATATTGTGAAATTACGATACCCCGGAGAAATGGAATGCTCCCAGACACAGCTCTCTTGGAGTAAGTATATATAAATCACCCTTTTCACACATTCAGTCACACTATTCTGGAATTCACAAGTCTTAGAATTTGTTATCAGTGCATGTCATCCATTCTCATACACCTTCTTGGGAGTATGCATTGTACAACAGTAAGTCTCTATGTTATGCAACTTCCATGTGGATGAGACTACCATATTGTTCCTACAGTGGACCAAATTAGTGGCTATGACTGTTTCATACCTCTCAACCTCTAAGGGCAAGAAATCTGGAGAAGGCCCAAAATAATGGGTGAACAAAGGTCCTAAATCAGTGACAAATGTTAAATACTACTCTTATAAAGTTAGACATTTGCTAAAATAAAATGCTTTGCATTACCATGTATTTTCCAAAGGATATGAAATTTGAAACTCAAATTTGTGTCATTATTTAGTGACTGCAGTGCTCAGGGATTTTCCAGTAAACCACAAATTTTGTGAGGAACAGACCAAAAATATAAAGTAGAAATCTGGACATCCTATGGAAATTTGAACAGTTGAGAGGTGTGGGCAGGACTCCAGCATAGTGTGCAAGGGACAGCAGGATTTGGTTGTCACTCCTCCACATGGACTTTAAAAAACAGCTGTTAGAGAGTTAAGATAGCCCTTTAAAATGTTTAATGTTTGATTTGATCTGGCATGGGCATTGTTCAACACCTCAGCATCCTCTGTACAGGAGGACAATTGAAGCATCCACTGTATCGAACTAACCTGCTCCTGTTTAGAGATGCAGTCAGAGAGGTCCTCTAATTTCTTTATGTACAGTTGTGTCCTGCTGTCTTAGCTGTTGTTTGTCTCTGTGTTAGTACTTTATTTGTTTTCTATCTGCAGAGAATCATCACTTGACCATTGTTGTCTACTGCAGAAGGCAGGACCAGCTCTCCAGACACCAGATCTACCCTATGTATAAATGTTTTGATCCAATGTCAGTCCCATCTTTTATCTGTACAACAGTTCTGATTGTATGTGTATGTGTTCCGTGTTTGTCTGACTAAACCCACTAGCTAACCTTCTCACCCTATCTCAGCCAATGCCATCCCTCATTACCTTCTCCATACAGTCTTCTCATTTTATAATGAAAAGGCATTCTATTCTCACATAGAAATACATGCTTCCTTCCAAACAACATCTATTCCTTAATGATTCCCTTTTTTTCCTCTGCTTGCTGTACTCCCATTTCCTACTTTCCTATCCATTCCAGTTATACTATAAATGGGACTGCAGCCATGGTGTGCAGAACCACAGTGGCACCCCTGTTGATCGCTGTGCTTTGGTATGCTATCCTAGCACCTTGTGCCACCTACTGTCACTTTCAGCCATGGTTCTACATGTAACGGTTCATACTGCTCTGAGTTTCACATGACATCATACACACCATCCATACCTGTCATAGTACAGCAGCTTCTCTGGTCAGTATACACACACAGCACTGGCATGGATGCTACCACTGCACATCTGTTTTGCTATACGGCCTTTAGCTCAGCATGCCTATTGTATTTCTAATTAGCTTTCAAGCACTTCAACAGGGCCACCCCCCCCAACACACAATTAGTGCTGCACAGATATGCTGTGCTGTTCTATCAATCCCAGACATGATCCTGCAGTTAGTTGTCTGTAGTTGTTCTGTTAGAAAACATCAAACAGTTTCAGATATATGCTCCTGTAATGTGAGCTACCACAATAAGCCTAAAGCATAGCCATTTGGATGTTCGTTTTTGTCACTGAGTCCACTGGAAACATACATATGACATTCATTCTGACTGCCAAAATCCTTCTATATCTGAATATCTTTTGTATGTTACTTTGAAATCAGAACTAACAATACTACTCATTTCTCAGTAAAAGTGAAACTTTCTGTCATTCTAAATGTTATACAAAAATGAATATTTTACTAGTTCAGACAGTTGTGCACATATTTAACACTGCCTTGTCTCCTTGTAGTAATCAGTGCATGCTTGATTATTCAGGCGCCTTATCCGGAAGTTTCTGCAAGAACACTGGGAAGCAAAATATAGATGCTGATGATGTTTGTATACAGTGCCAAAGCAAGGTTAGTATGATTATTAGAAACTGACAAACTGCATCATTAGAAAATATTCAGTTTAGCAAATATAGAAATAAGTTCTCTTCAGATAATAAATATAAAAGTTACCAAAAACATAAATATGTTGTGGTGTTGGACTTCGGGTATAAAGAAGAATATGTATTTGTGTACAAAAGTAATAGTTTTATTCATTATAAAAACTGTTGCATAAAAATTGCATTAACAAGGAATTTTCATTAAAATGTAACTACTTCTTTTTTCTTAGAGTTAGGAGCACAATGTAATGATGTTTTATAGAGATTCATCCTTCTATTTTTTTCTTAAAATGTCATATGATTATACCTGACACCATATTCAAGATACAGGCAGTTTTGTACAAAAAGCAAAAAGAGCCACTAACATGCTCCAGTCTCATGGCATAGAATGGTGAAGCCTTTGATACAAATGGCTCAGGTTCGAATAGCAGCTTGGACTCTGGAAGAATGTAGCAGGGGGAGCTGGGAGTGAGTGGCACACTCAGGTTCATCCTTTCTGGGTGGAAAGAAACCCTGGCTTTAAGCATTTAATTTGCTCCCAAGCAAAGGCTTGTATAACAACAATGGCCTCAGGTTCAGTGCAAGCCAGCAATGAAAGTTCTTGTAGGTAGGTCAGTAGGTGCGTGCGTATACCGGTGGTGGGAATAGAATGCTCATATGGTGCTGAGAGTGCTTATGTCAGCCTTTGAAAGTGTTAGGTAATTAAGCACAAACCCCCTTATACCTGCCTATATGACTATTCCTGATCATGAACGAACTAATGTTGAACAGCTCTCCACACAGGAATAGCATAAAACAGCAACTGACAACAGCTTAGAGTCCTCCTGTATAAGCTCAGCAGTAAAGGGGATAGTAGGCATTCATCCTGGACTGCACACTTAAATTCTACACAAAAAGATTCATCATGGACTACATACATAAATTTTACTCAAAAAGTTGATTCAACTATTTTTTTTAGTTCTGCAATAAATCCTGTTTTAAATCAGCAACAGAGCACTCTCTGCCATAGTTGGGGAAAAAAGGAATAGAACTTCCACAATTTTTATTTCAAGCTAACCAAACATCTACAAACAAGCTATCAATGCACCTGCTTCAGAGATTACTGTTTCTATTGCAACTAATAAATTCCACCTTCTTTTATACTTGCCTTTGAATCCCTTTTCTTCATGCTCTCACAACGTGATACTGTTTGATAGTCACTTTCTGCATGTTCTTTCCTTCTCCCCTGATCATTCTACCTGTGCACTTTTATCTACCTTCATCTACTTTTATTTCTTATTTTTGCCTCATTTAAACTACTCACATACTAAAAATAAATATGTACAGTAAATCAGTTGCTCTGTTATTTTCTCTTTCAAGCAATGTACTTTCAACATGTAATAAAAATTGCTAGATTTTTATAGTAATGTTTATATGTTTTAATTCTGTTATATTTCTCTCCTAGGAGATTTCTTTCTTCAATTTCTTTGATTATTTTTCAATTTTCAATTTTCATCATACCATCTGTAAACTGTCATACTGCTATTTTGATCAATTGTCCAAGTCATGGCTAAAAAGGGATATGTTCTATTCCATCGACCATGCTAACAAACAAACAGAACAAATAAACCTAACTAAATGACACGTGAAGGACAGTGCACATTTCTGAACTATGTTTCCTTCATTTAATATTGGTAATGCAACTATTATAACAAAGTACTATGTAGTTTGATGCTGATATAATTGCTGGTGAAATAAATAATATATTTGTATGTTGCTACAATAAAATTGGGAGCATTTACTTTGGAAAGAAGCCATTTAAGAAAATTACACATTCCTAAAATATATGAGCAGAACTGATTTGCAGAAGCAATCTCTGTACGGCATTAAAACCCGTTGTGATGGTACAGCTAAATGTATTAACGGTGTTAATTAATTAACGATGCTATATGCTTCTAAGGATGTCACTGCAAAACCGTGATAGCCTTTGCAGCTGTAGATATCTTAAAAGCAAAAAAGGCCAACGGTCAGCACAAATTCCCTTAATTAACTCTGTCAAAAATATTACATGTGTTTGCAGCAGACGGATAATCTGAACATTATTAATACAGTGACTAATACAGAGTCTTTAATTTCTCCTTTTGCTTTCCTCTAAAATGAAGAAGGCAAAGAATTAATAAGCAAGCTACAGACAAAAAAAAAAGCCAAAATTTTAGATGCAGTAAATTAGGAGGTTAAGTCAAGAAGGAAAAACACGGGCATTAGTATAAAATATTAAAATGACAACACTGTATACAAGAACTAATGATACGTAACTGCTCTTTGATAGAAAAAGGTACTCTCTTGCTAAGAACAGAAGATTTATTATTTATTTTATTATATTTTATTTTACATTTGTTTACTGGGAAAGTCCAACTGGGCAGTACCCATTTTCAGTGGAGGCCCAGGGAGAAAAGCTCCACATAGAGAAAAATACATGCAATAATAGTTTGTTGACAAAATTATAGAAATTATATCATGAACATAAGATATTTACAAATCACATCAGGTAAAGCTTCATATTTAAAAGAGATAGCTGATATGGCAATACAACTCATAGACACAGTTTGTTTACAGTAAAAATGCATTTTTTTAGTAATAGGAACAACATTGGTTGTAATTTATCTATGCATAGATGATAGATGATTAGTACATGAAAAAGACCCAGTGCTGATCAAGGTTGGGACAGCTTAGGGAGAGAAGTACAGTAGATTTTAGTACAGAGGGTGTGCAGATGGCTAGGAACTGTATTAGGCAGATAAGTTACAGATGGAATATTATTATGTAGTGGGAGATAGGTAATCTATGAAGGTTTTAGTATCTATTTTAAAGAAGAAGGAAAGGGGGGAGGTGATTTTGCTCATGGTTAGCCTGCTGTGTTACATGAACAGTGTCATGTGTCGGTAAGATAATTTTGTAATACTTTTTTTAATTGTGTTGGGTCAACAGTGGTTCTAATGGTGTGAGGTAGCGAGCTCCAGCCCTTGGCTATGTAGGAGGAGTATACAGAGTCACCTGCACTGTCTGCTGTTTTTATGACTTGTAATAATGCTTTATTTACAGAGCAAAGTGAGTGTTAGTTAGAGTAGGGATGAAGTATATCAGGAAGACCAGGAGTATTCTTGGGCTGATAGAGTAGCTTGAGGGCCTTGGTGAGTCCATTATAAGTGAATAGTTGTTGTAATTCTAGCCAGGGGAGTTTCTTAAGATTAATGCAGGGCTGGGTCTTGTAGGAAGACCCTATAGCAAAGTTTGCAATTTTGTTATAGCATGATTCTATTTTTTCTATGTCAGACTTTTTTAGGTTTATGAAAATTAGTGAGGCATAGAGGAGAGTTGATAATAGTTGGGTCCTTGCAATAGCTTCTCTAGAACTGTTTGTAAGGAGAGTTTTATTTCTGCAAAGGCTTCACATTTTTTTGTGAACTTTTTAAATTGTTTGTTATATATAAAGGTCAAATCTCAACCTGTTATCAATTATAACTCCTAGTAGTTTTGTTTGTGATTCAGGACTGATTGTTGTATTATCATTAACTGTAATACAGAAGCTGGGGGGTAGTTCTGAGGGTCTGGTAGGTTGAAATATCATAGGTTTTGTCTTATTGGGTTAAGTATAAACTGCATTAAATAACCATGATTTGATTTTGGTGAAAGATTTTGGGTAATGTTTTGAAGCTGCTGTAATGATGGTGCTGCACATATAATAGTTGAGTTGTCAGCATATTGAATTGTAGTGGCTGGGGGGTGGCATTACTAAGATCATTTGTGAAAATACTAAAAAGGAGGGGACTGAGAACTGACCCTTGTGGAACACCTAGAGTGACTAAGGGAAGGGGAGAGAAATCTTGCTTCCATTTCAATGCCTGCTGGTGGCCTGTTAAATAACTTTTGAACCAAGTGAGGCTAGGTGGATTAAATTTTAGGTTAGCAAGTGCAGTCAATAGTTTGTTGTGGTCAACAGTGTCAAAAGCTTTTGACATATGTAGGAAAACAAATGCTACTATTTTACCCTCATTTCTGTGTTGATTTATGGTTGTTGGTGAAACTAAGGAGACTAGACATGGTGCTATGATGGGTTCCTATTACGTGATCGAACTTCAACAAGTTTGAACCCTATATGGTCAAAACCATACAGTCGAACTTGCAGAAGTTCGAACATGTAAAAAAATAAAACATGCAACAGTTACTAACTGTTGCAAGCACGGGGGCAAGTCCCCCTGTACCCCCCACACCCCCCACTCTTTAAATATACCAACTCCGAGATGGCACTATAGTGCAGAAAGGGAATATTTCCAGTTAGTTTACTGTTACATGTTTTATTTTTTTTTTCTGTGTTCGAAGTTTTGAAACTTCAAGACAGACAAGTTCGATATTGTCGTGTTCAAAGTTTCAAATCTTTGATCACGTAATAGGAACCCTGCTATGGTAGGGTTTGAAACCATGTTGGGATTTGGCTAAAAGATTATTTGTTATAAGATATTGCAGAAGTTAGGAATGTATACACCTTTCCCAGATTTTGGATAGTGGAGATAGTATGGCTTTTGGTCTATAGTTTGTAAACTCTGTTGATTTTCCACCTTTATGCAGGGGTATTATATGTGAGGTCTTCTAGATGGAAGGGACATGTTGTTCCATAATGGACCATTTAGTTAGTAATGGTACTGGATATTCAATTGCTTCTGCTGCTATTTTTAGGAACTTAGTTGGTAAATTGTAAGCTGCAATAGTAGTTGTTTAAGCTTTTTGAGTAGTTTTTTTATACTTTTGATGGGAATGGGTTGGAATGAAAAGGCTTCATTACTACTGTTGATTAGAATAGGTGTGGTAGTTTGTTTGTGATGACTGTTTTTAGTTAGGGTAATATGCTTTCAGTGAAATATTTATTAAAATGCTCAGCGATGTTACCTGTGTTGTTGGGTATAGTAGGAGTAGGGGTAGTGGTTTGGCCTGGTCATAGGATGTCTTTTATTGTGTTCTAGAATTTTTGTGGGTTGTTTTGATGTTTTATTTGGGCATTGGTGTAATAGTTTATTTTATCTAGTTTGATTTGAAGCTTAGCCTTATTTCTGAGTTGTTGATAAGTTATTCAATTTGGCTGAGTTTTGTTGATACTCCATGTGACCCGTGCTTTATCCCCTTAATTGGAGCAGAGTTTTTGTTTCAGGAGTAAGCCTAGGAGAGTAGTTGGACTTTACATGAATTTTTCTGGGAGGTGCTAGTGTATTCAGAATGTTGAGGAAGGTGGTGTTGAAGTGTTCTACAGCATCATCAATCGGTAGGTTTTTTAGTGGAGTCCAACAAATTTTCTTCAGAGTATTAATCAGGTACTGGGAACTGAAGTGTTTCTTATTGTGAATATGGCGGTATGTGGATTGTCTTATGGGGTTGATATGTTGCCTAAGTAAGCAGGTGGGTGATAGGTTGCTAAGAATGTCTGGTAAACAGCCAGAGTTTTGATAGTACTTTGGCCTGTTGGTTAGGTTCCAATCAATGACTGACTGCTTATTTGTTTTTTTTGTCTATTCTAGTAGGGGCTTAGATGACTTGTGAAAATCCATAGAGGCTGATATAATTGCTGGGGTTGTTGGAGTTACATGTCATGCAGTCTGTATTAAAGTCTCCTAGGATGATAGCTTCATAACTGATGCTGTTTGAGATGGTTTGAAGGGTGTATTCTAGTATAGAGACATTTCCTGGGGGGATATAGGAGCCTATAATGACTATGTGTTTGTTGGGACTGGTGTAGTTTTGTTAGAAGTATTTCAGCATTGTCGACAGTAGTTATACGTAGGTTTAGGGGTTGTATATTAAGGTTGTTTTTTAAATAGTATTGCTACCTCTCCACCTCTTTTTTCTTTTCTATCTTCCCTGAGTATATTATAACCAGTGGGTGTGATTTGATTGTCTAAGATGTGAGGTCTTAACCATGTTTCTGTCACTATGACTATGTCAGGGGAGTAAAAAGTTAGGATAGCATGAAACTCAGAAACCTTGTTGACAATAGTTCTAAGGTTTAAATTTAAAATTAGTAGGCCAGTAGCCCTATGACACTGGTTGAATGTATTTTGAAGGTGAGGTGGTGTTGAGGGGAGGTAGGTGGTACCTGGGTTTGGGTGAATGTCCCCACTTATTTTTAGTATATTGGCAATATTTATTAAGGTATGTAAAAGTTTAGTGATTTGCTTGTGATATCTAAGTAAAATATTTTTTAAAGTGTGTGTAACAGGTGGATTTTTGAGGGTGGCATGGTCAGAGAAGATGGTTTTGAAGATGTTTGAGCAGATGTTGAAGTGAAAGGTGACATTATGGCAGTGTGTGTCTGTAGTAGCTTTGTAGTCAGTTTGTTGGTAGGGTAAATATGTGAGATATGTTGTTAGGTGAGCAGCTATTGACAGGAATATGAGTAGATTGCTATACTGAATCAGCATTTTGGTTTGAGTATGTGTTTGGTGCTTAGAGGATTTAATAGTGAATGTGGTATTAATATGTAATATTGTTTTCTATTTGATGGTGTTACTATCTAGGCATCTTAATAGTTAGGTTATGACTGAGAGGAGGTTAGTAGATAGGAGTAATGGTCATTGCAGAAAGGATTTCGGTGACAATAGAT
The DNA here is from genome assembly GCF_019279795.1 of Protopterus annectens. Taxonomy (NCBI): domain Eukaryota; kingdom Metazoa; phylum Chordata; order Ceratodontiformes; family Protopteridae; genus Protopterus; species Protopterus annectens. The sequence goes on from NC_056736.1 coordinate 537,905,824, forward strand.
GGGAGGGGATAGGGACAAGGGTTATATTAAGCTAGTGACGGGGATGGTAAGGGAAGTGGTTGTAGAGTAATTAGTGTGATAAGATACAATTCCTACATTAGATAAATAGGTTTGTCAATTAGAAGTTTAAAAACACTGACGCCGTGTAATGGAAATGAGCATGTTCATTTTGGATAGATTAATTGAAAACATAAAAACATGAGTGCCATTTAAAGCAGAGAGAAAGAAAGAGCAAGAATGATTACTCATAATCAGCCCCTCTTTTTTTCATTTTCTACATGGGTTCAGGGTATCATGTCAACAGTCACCATCTCTCTCGATTCAGTGCCACTTTTATACCTTCTTCAACAGTCATGCCTGACTGTCACAGGTCTTCTTTCACACAATCCATCCACCTCTTCACTGAACATCCTCATTTCTTCTTGTCTTCTTCCTGTCTGTCACAGATCTTCTGCACCAGACCATCTTCTGCTTTTCTGCACATGTGCCCAACCACCATAATTTGTTCTCTTTGACCTCTACTGCAATTGGAGCTACTAGAGAATAATTACTCAACCTTTCTTTATCAGAAGTAAAGTCTGGGTTCAGTAGAGGTTCTCAGTCTCTGGGCAGAAGAACAAAATAAATTTTCAGCTGGACATTCATCCATCGAGAGTCTGTTTTAGACCAAAACCCTGAAAGAGAGAACGTGATCCTATGAAGCCTAATATTAAATCCCTGAATGTGAGCCAAATGACCTGTGATCGGCTGCCAACCCTTGTGTTGAAATAGCTGATATAATGGAATGGAAATGGATGCCTGCTTATCGATCGTGGTGGAAATGGAGGCTGTCTGTCCCACTGCAGTGCTAAAACCTATTACACAGAGAGGTGTATGAAATGTACTGAATAGGATAAGGACACACTTGGTTCTGGCAGGTTGTGCCAGAGTAGTAGCCTTTACTGAGCATTTGCAGCAAGTTTCACAGTCACAGGAAAAGACATCGAAAACTCACTCATCTGTGACAGCTTATAGCACTTACTAAGGAGGTTAGAACCAGAAAAATGGAAAATCCCTCATGGCTGTCTAGATGATGGCCATGCTGTGAGCAGCTCTTTCCTCAGTGATGAGGAAAAAATGTGCCCTGTCATACCAACACACGGTGACAGACACACATAGAAATTTTGAAAGATATCAGACTTCCTCTTTAGTGCCCCTGCATAGCAAAGGCAGTACATTTAGAACAGAATGACCATCACAGACACTTGGAAGATCTAGATTCAAAGACTAATCAAAGAGATAAGACCTGCAATGTTGTAGAATTCTTAGTAAATAATTAAAACATATTTAAAGTTCACTGTAGGACCAGCTGCCCTATCTCCAAGCATGTGATGCAAGCACTGCAAGTAATTAACAACAAGTGTAGTTCTAAGTTTAAAAGAGAAAGTGCAGTGTTTAAAAAGCAGCACAATGGCTCAGTGGTAAGATCTCTTGCACAGATCTTCTTGCATCAGGTGTTCAGTCCTGCCTAACGATCACTATCTGTAGGGAGTCACATTTTCACCCTGTGTTTCTGAAGGTTTCATCTATATACTCTGATTTTCTCCCCAAAATATGCTGATTGATTGGCATCATTAAACTGTCTCTGTATATACCCATGTAGTATTTACTCTTATCCTTGCGGCCGGGTTAAATGCCTGACAGAAGCCTCCCAAACTAGACCTCCTGCCTTATCAATAAATAGTGAAATTAAAGAAATAGAGAAGTTAAAGCATTGTTTAACTGCTATGTCTATCATTAATGAAGAAGGGAGATGAGTCAATAGACAGTAAAATAGTAGTCATGTCAAGAAATTCCATAAAAAATAAAAGAAGGAAGCAGAAAGCTGAATAAATAAATAACTGGTCAAGGTTTTCCCTACAAAGTGACTGAACAAGTTGCTTTTCCTTCCTTTCTTTCTTTCTTTCCTCTCAAGAAAGACAGCTGCCTGGAAAATATGGCATTAGGAATAAATATTTACACGGCAGTACAAATAATGAAATATGATGCCAATCAAACCCACAAGAATGTTACCGTCTAGGTGTGTATCCTGAAGCATGTTACGTACATCATGGTGCACAGTTTTATTCCATTTACTTAGCTGGACAACACCACTGCTTGGTGTTCTTTACAAATCATGAGATTCAGCTCAGTCATTGCAACCACCCAAGTCTTTCATGAGCCTCCTGTCATCTGAACTTATCACGAGTCTCCCCAGAACAGTATATGCCTGAATATGTTCATCTGAAATTATCATGACACTCCCCAGAACAGTAGATTCCAGAATATGTTCATCTGAACCTATCACAAAACTCCCCAGAACAGTAGATTCCTGAATATGTTAATCTGAACTTATCACGAAACTCCCCAGAACAGTAGATTCCTGAATATGTATAAAGAATGCACTGCACATACAATCACAGATCTACAGACCTTTGAAGGGCAGAAAAAACACTAGGACCATACACTTTGCAGGCAAATTTCTTCTTGCTTATTCCTGACTGTCCATCAACAACTAACACACATGGTTTAAGTATATCTTTTTCACGTGTGTCAAACAATAAACAGTGCTTCTTGTTCCTCAATGTTTTCTTTGTGACCTGCTAATGGATTTGCAGCTATAACTTATATTTTATCAAAGCAGAACGCTTTAAAGGAAAAAAAATAACTAACATCTAGTGGTTGCCAAATGTTTGAAGCCATCGGCTTTGTCTGCCCTCACAGCTTCAGGAATCAGTGGTTTCAGGATTCAGAATCAAATAAAGTTGCAGAAGCATACAAAATACTATACTTAGGTATCTTTTTGCTTCATTACATTAGTCAGACGTGATATTGTGATAATGTACAGTCACAAAGCTAAATTATAAAATATAAGCTACAAATTTTTGTTTTTATTCCCATTTTAATGCACTACATTAATATCGTCTTTATTGCACAGTCCTTCTCTTCAAAGTAAATAGTCTTGTCATGTTAGAAAACTTACTAAAATGGCATTTGCTAAACTAACTAAAGGCTATTGCATTTCCTGCTGTCATTTCCATACTCCAACAAGCTCTAATAATGCTATGGGTATTGTGCATTTTCCCTTTATAATTCATAATTGAGTCACTTGGGATACTGTTAATCCAGCTACTACAACAACATGGGTATACATTTCTGTTTTATTCTGTATTTAAAGAAGCTAAATTAATGAAGTTTGCATATTGCATTCACTCAGCCAAGACACTGATTGGTCAAAGTGTATTTGTTAACCTCCTAGCAGCTGTTACGTTTCATTCTACTTACTTCATTTTTTTATTTATTTTAATAGTACCTTTTCAATCATAACCTAGTAGAATATTAAAAAAAAGTTACATTCAAAATAAAAGGTTAAGAAAGATCCAGATAAAGTAAATAAAGTCAATATACAATACAAATGCATTAAGTAATTCTATAAAATCTAAAAAAGGGAAAAATACAATTGCAGCCAGGTGAAAATGCAAGAGGAAGCTAATCTAGTAAATGTTATACATGAAATTGCAGCACTAAGACAACAGCAGTTAGACTTTGATGACAAAGGTAGACAGTTCACTTGGTAGTGAGTTCCACAATGGGTTGCTCACCAACAGAAAAAGAACTGATGGACTCGATTAACGGATAAAGAGTCATTTCAAGACAGGCACTATAGGCATGTGAAGATATCAAATTATGTTTGAATGAATTAAATGCTAACAGCTGGCTTAAAGAGATGCAGTCATTTAAAATTATAAATTTGTAAAGTAAGGTGCATATAAGGAGTGAGAATTGAAATTTGGTGGCTAGCCATCTTGCATTTTGAATAGTCGCACAGTGGTACTGTTTTCTAGGTGCCCCAATAATGAATCGGCATATTTTGTTTTGCAGGGATTGAAGTGCCTATAGGCAATGCACGGAGGAATAACTTATTATGATTATTATTATAGGATATACTTAACAGTAAGTAGTAAAACTCATTTTTCTCTTCAGTGACATTATAGAAGGTGTTAATTAATCCAGAAGGTGTTTTTTCAATCAATTTCTACACACGGGTGGAATTTGTAAGGGAGGGGGATAAGAAAAATCTCCAAATATTTAATTATACAAACAATTTCTAAAAGCTGGTTTTCACATCCAAAGATTTGCCAGTCATAATGCTTTGTACTAAACTATATTTGTTTCTCAGATTAACTGTAAGACCCAGTTACTATAATCAAAAGGAAAGCTGGACCAATTTATTACTAAAGTGATTAATTTCCTCAAGGAGACGCATCCTATCCTTCACGTTTACTTGGTACGCATCTTGAATAAAATATGTAGGATGTTCCTTTCCTGTTTCTTCTAACCCCAGCTAATGTTCTTAGTGTGTAGCACTTAACATACAGCTAGAGCTTTGAACTGAGATTAACTGTTTGTTATTCGTTTTATGAGCATGTAATGGTGTTGGACTTGTTATCTTGTACCTTCAACTGGAAGTGGATTGCCTCCTGTCATGTCAGTGAAATACCTTGCAAATGATATCAACTAGTGGAAATTTTTGTTACAAGGAAATCATACTTAAGGTGGTACAAAAAGCTAAGCTGTAAACCCAAAGGATAATTTTTTTTCAAAAATGCACTTACTAGGCAATTTTTAAGTCTAATTACAAAAATATCTTTGCACAGAAAGTGGTGCTTACCTTTACACCAAGAACCACACTTTTGTTGATTAATGCTAGCAGATGTCCTTCCCTCATTCTGAATTATATTTCATTTAAAAAAAATACCATGCTGTTTTCAAAGACCAGGTGTATACTGTAAATCATCATTTCTGAAGCTGGAAAAAGTAAGGATTAGTTTCCAAAGAAGCAGTACTGAAGGGTAAGCATTGTAAGTGCTATAGTATTGCTAGTACTTTTCTCAAACATACCTCGTCTCTACCTGGCTCTGGCCAGTTATGCAACTGTTAATTTGTAATTCAGAAAGTACACATGATCTGTGTGGAAGCAAGCAGTGTCTTAACTCTATATAGCTAAATACGTTCACTGCATCTATAATGCAAACAATATTCTTAGTGTGTGTGTGTGTGTGTGTGTGTGTGTGTCTGCGTGTGTAGTGTGCGTGTGTGTGTGTGTGTGTGTGTGTGTGTGTGTGTGTGTGTGTGTGTGTGTGTGTGTGTGTGTGTGTGCACGTGTGTGCCTGTGTGTGTGTGTGTGTGTGTGTGTGTGTGTGTGTGTGTGTGTGTGTGTGTGTGTGTGTGTGTGTGTGTGTGTGTGTGTAGTGTGTGTGTGTCTGTGTGTGTGTGTGTTTGTGTGTGTAGTGTGTGTCTGTGCGTGTGTGCATGTGTTCGTGTAGTGTGTGTCTGTGTGTGTGTGTGTGTGTGTGTGTGTGTGTGTGTGTGTGTGTGTGTGTGTGTGTTTCTTTTATGGGCTGTTAAAAATCTCCAGCAATACTTGTTCTTGCCTTCGTTCATAGGTTGTTACTAGGACAATGACCATTAGGGCCCTTGCATGCCTAGTCGTGCACTCCAAATCATGTGGGTCCTGAGTATCATGGATATTTATACGGGATGAGAGGCATGTTAGAAGGGAGGTAACTGAGGATTAGTAGACGAGGTGTTAGCTAGGAGAACAAGAAACCTTACATCTGAAATGTAAATATGCAAGGCTGCAATTTAAAAGTGTCCTCTTGGCACTTCCTGTTTGATTGTTCTGAAATGCTTGGGTGCTCTTTTATGAGAGTAAATAAGTTTCCTATTATCCTAACTCTGGTTAAAGGCTTTTGGCCCTTTTCTGATGTTTCTGGAAGAATATTTTTCAGAAAATGCGTTATCCTTATCTCTTTTTCTCCCTTTTCTGGTCAATGTATACCCAACATGCATTGTGCCTGGAGGTTTTCACACACAATATGTAACTTGGCAGTATTATTAGTATTATTACTTGTTGTAAAGTATCTTTTTCTTAAGCTTACTTCTCTGCTCAGCATTTCCTGCTGCCTGCTGTATAGTTATACAAGCAATGCCTTCCACTGGACATTTCTTTATAAAACTGACCTTCATATCACATTAAATACTATTTTTTCTTACATTTGTAAGCAGAAATATTAAAATCAGACTATGTTCATGGAGTTATATGATGGTAGAGACAGTAACAGTGCTACAAGGATTGCCGCTTTTTTAGGCTACTCATCAACCCTATGTCTCAGTGTATTGTGAGATCCTCTAACAATTCTGTGTAAAGACATATGTAGTCTAGCTGTGCAATTACACTGTAATCCTTCCCTGGAGATACAGCTACAGAAACCCCAGCTTCTCATCTTATGCCACCATGGAGAAAGTAAGTAGTCATTCCAGCTCATTTATACCAAAATGTGCATCCAGTTTTTTCCATCTCACCAAAATGTAGTGAAACCTAATGAAACCCCATCTGATACTCTGCAAATGTACTAGTAGGAGCAGCAGTTAGTTCCTCAAGGAAAACTGCAAAATAACCAGATTCATTGGAATAAGCCAAGCATTGACAGGTTTTGCCCTACATCCCTAAGCCATGTTGCTTTACATTTTAAGCCTTTGCTGCAACAGTTTCCAATTAGCAATAATCATATCTTTAAATGCATCAACCAGTAACAAAGCATTACAGTGCTAGATGGTGTTAACCACTTCACTGCTGGCTTGTCTAGTTGTTTTCTGAACATCTTATAGCACACTGTTCACGTTTATTCGCTCATGTTCTAACATTACCTGAAAACTACTACTTGCATGCCATGATTTCTTACTTAGAAGTTCTTGTATCAGCAAGTTATGCCTGCTTTTATTTAGTAAAATTAAAGTTTAAGCAGGTCTTTTAATAAAATTAAAAATGGCCCTATAATTTGTGCTCCAGTTGCTGTCAGCTCGTTATATAGATGAATAAAGCCCTGACTACAGCCCAGGTGTCTTGACTTCAGTTAGTAGTCTTAATGTTTGATGGAGTCAGCAGGGAGATGGGTATGCCATTCTGCCGATGTTAAGTCCTTGCGAGATTTTAACAGTAGAGATTGGGGAATTTGCCTTTTCCCCACTAAAGAACAATCTCACAAGTGATAGATATAATAAGCACTGGGTATGAGAGACCCCACCCCCCACATTGGGTATGCACAGGGGTTCCTCCCTGCAAAAAATGTGTTTTTTTTCAGTATTGTTGTTCTGGATCAATGTTTAAGCATTCAACATTTGTGTACTTCATTGCTTCAATGTGCATCCATCTATAAATATATATATATATATATATATATATATATATATATATATATATATATATATATATATATATATATGTGTGTGTGTGTGTGTGTGTTTGTATGTATGGACAGATTACAAAAATAATCAACAAGCACATTTTTGAAAGGTGGGGGGAAATCAGAGTACTCAGAAGAAAAGTTATTGCTGTAGACATTGTAGATAAACTCTTATGATCCACCGTCAAAGCTGACAAACATCTATAGTCAGTAATCGACTTGAGTTTTCTACCCAGAAGTACTGAAAGAATTTCTTTAGTCCAAAAGTTAAAACAGGTGTATCCTTATTGATTTATATCATCTGGAGAAAGTGCAGAAAATGCTACCCCCACCTTCTTGTTCTTCTCTAAGTTTAGCTACCATGACAGAATGCTGGCAATCTCTTAGGTGTGAAGGTCTGAGCATTGTTTGACTATCCAGCAACAAACAGTAAGGTTTCCCTTGCAGTATATGTGGACTTTAAGATAACTTAGTGAAATAGTCACTTTCGTCTTTTCTGTAAACAGCAAGTATGATAGTGTTGAATTTACACCAAATACTAGACTTTTATAACAAATAATTGTATTTGTGTACTGTCCATCAGATATTTACTAGAATTCTCAAATAATATTTCAAGATTGGTAGTATTAGGCCTCTTTAAAAAGACAGACTTTCATGATTGCGCATGACCATCAGTTCTTCCAATCAAGGAAACAGATTTACCTTGATGTGATTAGCCTGATTCATCAGTTGCAATCACCACAAATAGGTATGCCGTTATCCCTTTCGGAACAATCAGTTTCTAATTCATATTACTAAAACTACACTAATGATATCTTCTCTTTCAAGCCCTTCAAGCTCTTTGTCCACATGTTTCTTCCACTGTAGATGGCAATGGTGTACTTTTTGGGGGAAAAAATGTAAAGTCTACACTTCAAATCATTGAGAAGGTGGCCTTAAGAGCATGCAGCATTTCTTACTCTTCACAAACCACTTCCTTATGATACTCAGCCACTTCTTGCACAGATTTAATATAATGCAACACATTCCAGTTTCAACCTTAATTTATTTCCAGTTAACATGCTGTAAGAAGTTCCTCCTGTAGAACGTTGATCCTTCATTTTTTACACAACTATTGTTATACCATAATACTGTAGCAGTTATTTTACCTTACATAGATAGGTTCTCTCATTTATATACGTTTCACAACTGTATTCCATAAGTATTACGTATGAAATAATGCAGAAAATCTTCTTTCAGGTGTAATAGATAGTGCTACACCTGTATCAGTCTTCATGTCTGCTTATTTCATTCGTAGTAAGTATAGCCATAAATAATTGTCTCCTTTTAAATTGTTTAAGGTAAACATTAGGGATTCATGGTTATTTTCACATGCTCTTTTATCTACACACACACACACACACACATATATATATATATATATAAAATTTAATACAATGAGATTATTATTTTACGCATTTCTTGTAACTGTATTTTACTAATAAATTATCATTTTATGCGCCCTGTTCTACAGATGCAGAATCTAACATCTTTGTAATTACAGACTTATTCAAGATACTTATTACTATTATAATGCTAACAAAGTTATTCTCTTTCACAGGAGTTGCCTGCATTTTGACACTGAGATGGATTTCTTGCTCTTACTGTTAAGTGACTTACTTTGGTGAAAGGCCTGTCTACAAACAGGCTTATACCATGGGATAGATTCCAAAAGTGGTCACCTACACTGAGAGCAAGGGTTTTGCAGTCAGGCCCACTGCCGTCTACAGCCACATATACCTTGTGATTCTCCAGCTCTTGTGGGTCTATAGCTGTGGTCTTCATTCTTAAAACAATCTCATTTGCCTTAAGAAACATTATATTTGAGTCAGAAAGTAGATTTCTATGTTAAGTTTCACTGTTGATGCCACTCATGAATCTGTCACTTAACTGCTTCATCTAAACTTGAACCAAGTTCATCGATCACAGCATACTGTTCCAAAACTGACAACACATTCTTTCAGCAGCTCACTGGTCCTATGATTACAGTGATAAAAATTACATTTTTCTGCTACCAACACTCTGGAATCTGAAAGCTTGCCTATAATAGCAGATTTGAGAATGTTGTTGTCTACAAAAAAATGTTATATTCTATATATTTTATCTATGTATGAAAAACATGACTGCATGGCTGGGTAAATTCTTCAGTTCTTCCAAAACAAGACACTTTTTCTTCTTTATATGTTACATACTGTAAGGAAACTCATGTAAAGATCAAGCATACAGTTGGAAACAACTTTATTACTGAGCACATAATGAGGACTGATTATAGACTGAGCACCAAGGCCATACACTGGTACCTTATATCGCAGTGCATTTTATAAAAGTTCTGCACTTCCACACAGAGCTCATTATATACAACTACCTCTAAGTTTGAGTACCACAAGTCAAACCTTTCAGCACTTTGGGCATGAAAGGGAAGGGTAGGCCAACTTCTGAAAACAGTGTTACTGACAATCATCACTTCATAATTATGACAATTCTTAGTTTTAGATTTGCAGTCTCACAGCCTTGAAGCACACTAATGCTATACTCTAGCTGTCCATCTGTTTTAATGCCTGTTTTTAATAAATATACTTAGTAAACAATAATTTCTATTCAAGTAGTACTTAACAAAACTCACTTTTCTCACTGATTTTACCACATTATCAGCAACAAATAAATGAGGCCATGTGTCATAGTATTCTTCCTATCTTTGAATCTATGAGTCAAATGAAGCAACATCACCTACCACTGTATTAATTTTATGTTTATTAGTACATTGTACCTCTTTCTTTGAGGGTTTGCAAGCTCTTTTGTTATGTGGCATCCCAATACAGTGCAAGTTCCAGAAATGGAAGATATACGAAGATAAGAAAAAAAAATCAAGATATTCTCTTCCAGTTTACACTAGCCAAAAGCAGAGTGTACAGTACAGTTTTTACTCAGGAAAGACAGTTGTACAACTGCCCTTGCAAGAGCCATCTGTGATGACCTTATATTGGTCCTCGGCAGATACTATGCTGTAATAGAAAAGGAAGGAGAAGTAAGAACACTGAGCTAAAGGAGCCCCACTTTATACTTCCATTAGAAATGTTTATACTTTTTTAAGATTTTCAAATTGTTTTCACGGTGAGAGTAATGGCAGACTGCATTCAAGTTATGCAATTACCCATTGTTTTACAGGTGCGCAGTGAGCTGTTAGGATCTGTCCTTCAGATACTTTATCATATATTTTAGCTTTGTGATGAGCTAGTATAATTAATATGTGTACTGAAGGATTTCAAAGAATTGTAATAACTCTGAGGAACGAATGTAGGGCTGAATCGACCCAAGACCATAATAATGGTGAATATTTGTAGAAAATAAAAAAAATGCATTTTTAACTCTTGTTATTTCTGTGTGATATATGTTATTATTCCCCTGTCTTATTTTGTATTACATTTGATGGGACATGTAAAGTTACACAGTGTATTCTGTATATGTTTTTATATGAAGAAAGCCACTAAATGGTGAGTGTGAGAGTAAAGACAAATGTGAAGCACTTTTTTTAAAAAAAAATCATTTATAGCGTACTTATTGTCCTAAAACTGCCATCCATTCTGCTTCTCTGGAATATGAAGAAAAGTTTAACATTTGTAAAGATTAATTTCTGTTCAAAACTTAATTTTTGTTCTATTAAGATTTCAAGGTCTTGCAAGAACTTGTAGGTAAAGGGAAGAGAAGAAAAAATGAGAACTATAGATAGTTTAGCAACATTTGATGAAAAAGTCCAGATGTGCAATGAATATTCCAGACTGACAGTTTCTGCTTTTTACTGAGTGAAGATAAGATTGAAACATTAGAGCTTAAACTTTTAAAAATGTTTAAACTACTTTAAAAACTATGTAAACTACTTCCTTTTAAACTACTTTTGGTTTGTAATCCTTCCATTCTGTATTGCAGCAAAGATTATGTGAAGATTTTTCATTTTTGTATCTGTAATTTAATTTTAGTAGTCTTTATCTGCTTTAGCTAAGATCTTTAAGCCCCTATTAGTAATTCCAGTGCACAGCTGCACGGCATTTTGCTATTTAAGTGTACTAACTGAGGTATTAGACCCTAGTTGCTTTCTTATGTTGTAAGTATGTGTATAAGGCTAGTTCAGGACTTCTGTTTGCATTAAGGCAGTTCCAAGCCAGCAGCTCAGAACTAAGGGTTTAACAATTTTCTGTCCACAAAACAATAGCATCAAAATACTCATTCTAAAGACCTAAACCTTTTCTGCAACATAAACAAGGCATACTGGAGGGACAGGTATGTGTCTCAAATATTACCCCTCCCTGGAACAGGCTTCCCATCCATGTGAAGCAAAGTTCATCCTTAACCCTATTCGATTGTAACTTGGACCAATGGATGGGAAATCACAAATTTACCCTGTTTTAGCACCTATAATCCTAACGGATACTGGTAGCCTGTGAACACTTGATGTGTACAAGCCAATATCAAACCCTAAAATTCCTTGGGGTATTAACATATTTATTTATTTATTTATTTATTTATTTATTTATTTATTTATTTTGCTTTTGTTTATTCAGTTTCTACATCTAGGTTTAGTTAAAAAATACAGCTCAAAGGAGGCTGGGAGAGAAAAACTCTAACACATTAAAAGCATTTTAAACAGACATTCACTAAAATATGAACAGGCATTAAGTAATATACATTAACAATTCCACACTCATTTGCTAATTAGATTGCATTTGTATGAAATAAAAGAAGGAACTAGGTAAAGAAAAAATGTTAATACTGTAGTTAAGAGGTGAGATATAAAGCACTTCCATGGATAATTATATATATGGTTATCATAAGGTTTATATTAGAAATATACAGGTGGGGGTCAGCAGTGTCAGAAAACTATGAATATGGCTAGAGATGTTAATAAAACTTATTCAGGTATTAGAACTAGGTGAAGGGCGTAGGATTCTAAATAAAGAGAAACGGTTTGATGATATGGCAAGCTAAAGATAACAGTGGTATTCATCCTGGAGAGGTACAGGAGTAGATCCATTGAGTTGACAGGTGATATTTTAGTTGTGTTTTAAACGAGTGTGCATTCTGAATGGATTTCAATGGTAGGGGGATGCGGTTTCATAGTTCAGCTGTACCAAACGAATATAGAGCGTCACCTGCAGTATTAGATGACTTGATTATAGTGATTAGTGATTATTCTCAAGACTGTAAGATTATTTTGGGGGATTGGTGCTGTATTAAGTTATTAAGGATTTTCAGCAATATTTTGGTAAATTTGGGTTAAGCTTGGCTAGGCTTAAAATGGCTGTTGGTCCAATAGAGTTTTAACCACCTATGAACCTGTAAAAAAAAATTCTCATTAGTATAGGTGAAGCTATAACTTACAGACCATTGAGAAAATTCAAGAGCCCTCAGAAACCAAGTGAAAAAAGGAATGCAGTCATGATAAGCTTGTTAAAAATTATTTAATGTGAAAACAAAATGAAACAGTATATTTTCTTAATTTGTTTTTCTTGTACAAGGAATTTTACTGAATCTGTATATGTGGCTGAATAAGAAAACTGACTCAGGACTGTGATGATGTGGAAACAATGTACTGTATGCACAGAGACAGGATTGTATGAAGAGTAAATGTTCATCCTATTCAAAGAACTAATGTAACATAAAACAAAATGTCTTAAAGGTTGACTTACAGAGAAGTAGCATACAAAATGTACATACCTGACAATAAAGCTAATATTCAGTGGTACATAGCAGATTAAAAGAGCAAAAATATTAACAGAAAGGGAAGTAGCAAAGTTAATTTACCAGTGCCTTGGGAAAGAGTATAACCCTGATTCCAACATGTTCACTCTAAAAAGTAAATGACCATTTACACTGAGAATTGGTATTTTGGAATTTGGTCCCCCTAGTAAATCTGTTTATAGACAGGTCTTACACCAAAATAAGTCATTTACAATGACAGCAGGACTTTCGGAATCAGGGCAGACTTATACTGAGAGACACCGTTTTGGAATCTGGCCCTTTATCATAGCTGTGTGTAATGTCAAGCAACAAAATACCACATATATTAACAACTAGATACTTAAGAACTTGTAAAAAATAAGGAAATACATGTTAGGAAACCAAGCATGGAAAGCGATTAAAGCAAGTTTATTATTAAATGTTATATAATGTTCTTACTAAAGAAGAGAAAGCATACAAAACTGAGTAAACATTTTCTGTATACATTGTCAAACAGTAAAGCTGTTCTTGATGGAAATGAAACCTGAAGGGAATCCTGTGAAGTTTGATGTCGTCACTAGCAGCAGTGCCAAAGGAAGTTCAGAAAAATAGTGCAGCTTTGCAAACAACTGACATTGTATTCAAATCCTACATAGGAAAGCCTACAAATATACTGAAATTATTAATGTGATAGTAAGAAGCAAGCAAAAATGTTGTTTTTTAATAGAAATTGAAGATATTATCAAAGCTTGTTGTGAATGAGCTGGCACGTAAAAATAAACTAAACTACAAAAAAATAGATACAAAGTCTAAAATTATGTCTTTAGAGTCTGTCATTAAAAAAATAAGTATTTTAAAGGGACTGCAGCTATTGATACTTAGTAGATTTCCATAGTAAGCGTAAGGCTGCTAAATATGACCCTCAGATCTGAAATATAAGTGCAGTTACAAAAAAAAAAAAAAACACATACTAAGCAGAAAACTGCTGCATCTCAGTGAAGTTTTTTCTCTGAGCTACAGTGATCTTAGAATTATTACATATAAGCAGCAGCATAAGTGTGGTGCTGCCGGGAGGGGGGTGGTGCTACTCCAGTGAAAACTGATTTTAAAGTGCATGTAGTTCACTCATACTTTTTTTCTCAGTAGTGGTATTTGCGCTGTCAAGTTTTGATCTCACAACAGGGCATTTATTTCAGCAAATGTCAAACAGATGTTTTTTCAGACCAAGGTCACTTACTTATGTAATCCCTCTTAAAATGAAAGAGAGCAAAATGGTTGAATGAAAAATCATAGCTCCTTTTAAATAAGCAGAATAGACTCTATTGCTGCATTCAAAAATGTATATAAGTGATATATTTGCATATTATTTACAGCAGCACATAATGTGACTAGTAATATTAATGGGAACACTGCAAGCATTTGAGTCCCAAGTGCTCAAAACCACTATCTCGAAGCCAAGGACTCAAGTGGTTTGTAACTCATGAAGGCTGCTGCTCATGCACAAACTCAAATATTTTTTTTATTTTACATATGAGTTTGAGCAAGCAGCTGTGGGGAAGGAGTGAAAGGGGGATCTGATATTTAGGGAGTAGCAGGGAGATTTTAGGGTTAGTGAGCAGCATGGGGATTTAGGGACCAGGGGGATTTTAGGGTTAAAGAGTGGGAGGAGATTTTAGGGTTAGGGAACAGGGAGACAGAAGTGAAATTAAAACATTAAAATGGAAGACAGCATAGTGTCTGATACCACAGGAAATTTTGATCATTTTTGAAAAACATTTTCAAACATTTTTACAATATAATATGGATTAAATATTGCTATGAAAACTGTGACTATTATAAGTTGAGTGATAACACCAATACTGTAGATTATGCAACTGTGGCAACAAAGACATCCCTAGAACATATAACAAGTGCTGAAATTTATAGACCACCAAAATCAAGTACTGATGACCTAGAGAAATTCATATAATTCTTGCATGAAACACAGGACAGAAGAAAAGTAATGGATTGAGACTGAAATTCACCCAAAACAGATTGGAATATTACTGAATCAACAACATTGCTAAGGAAATTATTTACAACATATTTTCAGGAACAATTGATTTACATTGTAATAAAGCTTACCAAGGAATGTAACATACTAGATATTGTTTGTGTTCCTAAGGAAATAACTGTTATTTCATGTCAGGTTTTACCACTATTGATGTGCAGTGATCATAGGGTTATAAAGGTTAATTTGTTGCTAGATATTTGTGCCAAACTGAAATCTAAACAGGCAGATTAATAACAGACTGTATGAAAAAACTAATTGGAGTGATGTGTTCAGTAGATAAACAGAACATGCTGGAGGGATAGATTCCTGTCCCAGAGACTTCCCATACTCTGGAACAAACTATCTATCTATATCAAACAAAGCTCCTCATTAGCACTCTTCAAGAAAAATCTTCATGATTGGATGGGAGATAGGAAATTCACCCCAGGGATCACTTCTCTGCCTCTGCTCGACAGATGCCAAGGAAACTAATACCGTTTAGCTAGGCTTATATAGGCCCTAGGGCCAATAGCCTAGTACCTACCTATGAACCTATGAATGTTACAAGTTGTGATAGATAAATTGTTTAAATGTGTAAAATCAAAAAATGTTTAACATTAAGACCTATTCACACAAGGTCAAGAGGGTACATTTCCTTAAGAACAAGATGCCTGATTAAGTTGAAAGACAGAAAAAATAAGAAATGGAAAAGATGTTGAACTACAAATTTGAAAACTGAAATAAACAAGCTGGAAAGACAAATTAAACATAGTTGTCACAAGATCAAGAAACATTTAAAGAAAATATTGAGCATAACAGAAAACCATTTTCTTGATACTTAAGATGCGGTAGGAGTAAAGACATACAAATTTACAAAGTGTGTGTAGATTCTAAAATTTCTTCTCAAACACAACAGATTATAGATATATTTACAAAATCTTATGCAAAGCAGTTTGGCTGTACAAAGGGTATGATAAATTGTTCAAGTAACATCCAGTTAACTTCAGATACTGAAATTAAATTACTTGTGGTTGGGTGGGCATTCGAAAGACATGCATAAATGGGCGGGCCTTTGTTGAAGGTTGGATGTCGAGCTGGCACCTCTGCGTTCGTGAAAATCTACTGCCAATCATTAGCGGACCGGAGTTCCGCTGTGGCGACCCCTAACCGGGAAAAGCCAAGACAACAACAACAACAACATTGAAAAAAGATCTAAGCAAACTGGACCCAAAAAAAGCACAGGGAGAAGATGGAATTAGTAGCAATGACCATAGAACACTTCAGCATGAATTTACAGTACCATTATATCTGCAAAACTGGGTCATTTAAGTGTGGAGAGATTCCTCATGATTGAATACATGCACATGCTAAACCTGTCTTTGAGGGAAAGGGGAATAGAACAAACACAGTCACATAGACCAATAAGTTTACTTTCTTGTTGTGGAAAAAATATGGAGAAGGTTATTTTGGATAAATGTATTTATGTATTTGTTTAGTTAGTTATTGACATTTGATTACTGGGAAAATCCAACCGGGTTGGTGTCCATTTTAAGAGGTGGCCAGGGAAGAAAAGGTCCAAAGTATTACAAAAACACTTTAAGAACAATAATTTTACAATCTTCAAAAATAATAGAAAAAACATCTACAGTTTAAATAATTATACCAAATTAAACTTTGTGTGAAAACACACTGATTAAGAATAAATGCAACTTATATGACTATGATTTAATATTTGGAGAAATCTTAGCCATTTTATACAAAAATTAAAGGTATGTTAGTAAAATACAAACACAAATTGAAATATTATGTGAGAGAAAAAACAGGGTTATGGCATACTTAGAAAGAGAGTCAAGTGAAAGAAACGGATTAGAATAAAGACGTGAGTGAAGAAGGGAGAGTAAGGAGGTGTAAGATATAAATAGGTACTTGTTCATATTTAGGGCTACAGTTTATAGTTAATGCTTATTCCTAAAGATGCCTACAGCCCTCCTGCACATGGGCAGTTGTTACTAAATACAATCCTGGGTATTGACTAGACTATCTATGGTATTGCATTGGGATAAAATGGCTAGGCTTCAAATTACCTCCAGGTCGATAGCCTAGTAACCTTCTACGATCCTATGATCCTATGGAGGAAGGAGCACTGTGAGTCAGAACAACAGAATATAGGGTGTTGTAAGAGTAGAAATATGGTAAAAAAGTATATGAATGTAATGCCAAAATAGGTTTAGCAGGAAGCATGCTGAGAAACCACAGGAATACAAAATATAACACTATACTGCTAAACACCACATAACACCATCACTTAGTAACCATTCAGTGGATTAACCAGTACATCAAAAGAGTGTTATCTATACCATAACACTAGCAAGTGAAATTACATACATACTTGTTAAAGGACAGAGGCTCAAATTAATAAAGCTTATCCAACTTGACTGAAATTGATACAAATATGGCACACTACCAAGCTATTATATGTGTTCTATGCTGTCTTAGGCCAAATAGAAATGTAATAACACATGACACATACCTGCACTGTGAAGGAAGATGGTGACTGAAGGGAAGTGGAGACCACTGTGAGGAGATCTAGCAATAGATTTTACTACAGTGGCCCTCCCTCCCTCAGGTCACGCATTACAGACTTTGAAAAGTTGGGACTTTAAACCATATGTTAGCATGCCTACTTAGAAAATAAATCTATAACCACCTATAACTTGATGTTTTATAACATAATACTAGCTATAAATGAAAAATTGTGCTATGATGCAATTTATATAGACTTAACTTCAGCTTTTGATATGCTCATACACAAAACACTGATCAATAAATTAAAACAACAAATTATTTGATGCACTCTCTCTACTGGCAACTCATAAAGTTTGATGCTATTTAACTAAAATCATCCACACTTCGTATCCTGAATGGTGATATATGCACCCACCTTTTCTAGTTCTTAACTGTCTGTCTCAAATCTATACTTTTTAAATAATGTACTTTCCACCTATAGTCACCCCCTCAATGCAAAAATGGTGTTTACAAATGTCAGTTTATAACTATTTTCAAATGAATAACTACATTCAAATGAATTACAATTGTTATTTTATAGCCTTGTGCACATCATCTACTTCCTCAGTGCAACTAATCCTCTGTACAACTTGTCCCAGTTCTAGTATATATGTATGTATGTAATGCATGTCCCACTATTTTTTGATTGTACCCTACTAAGTTTTACTATGTAATATTACTTTTTTGCTTATTGTTATTGTGTATTATGGAGCTTTTCTCCCCGGGCCTCCACTGAAAACGGGCTTCTTGAGCCCAGTGGACTTCCCCAGTCATCAAACTGGAAATAAATAAATAAATAAAAATCTTGATAAAATGGATATCTGCATAGCTTACAAATAGGACATGGCAAGTATCATACAGCTGTTGGACAGGTGAAATTCCTGGTTACAGTTAGGATGTCCCACAGGGCTCTGTCCTAGGCGCATACTGGTTTAGAATCTATCTTTCAGATCTATCTTTTTTCATCTGAGGTGTTTAAGGTGGAGGTGGGATTACATCAGGGTTCAGCTCTGAGCCCTTTCTTATTTGCGCTGGTGATGGATAGCTTAACAGACAAGATCAGACAGGAGTCCCCGTTGACTGTGATGTTTGCAGATGACATTTTGATCTGTAGTGAGAGTAGGGAACAGGTTGAGGGGAACCTGGAGAGGTGGAGATATGCTCTAGAGAGGGGAGGAATGATGGTCAGCAGGACTAAGACAGAATATATGTGTATGAATGGCAGGGAGGATAGAGGAATGGTGAGGATGCAGGGAGTAGAGTTAGCAAAAGTGGGTGAGTTTAAATACTTGGGATCAACAGTTCAGAGTAATGATGTGTGTGGAGGAGAGGTGAAGAAGAGAGTACAGACAGGATGGGGAGGGTGGAGGAGAGTGTCAGGAGTGATTTGTGATAGACAAGTACCATTAAGTGAGAGGGAAGGTCTACAAGACTGTAGTGAGACCAGCTATGTTACATGGGTTGGAGACAGTGGCATTGACAAAAAGGCAGGAGTCAGAGCTTGAAGTGGCAGAGTTGAAGATGTAAAGATTTGCACTGGGCGTGACGAGGATGGACAGGATTAGGAATAAGTATATTAGAGGGACAGCCCAGGTTGGAAGGTTTGGAGACAAAGCCAGAGAGGCAAGTTTATGTTGGTTTGGACATCTGCTGAGGAGGGATGCAGAGTTTATTGGGAAAAAGATGCTAAGGATGAAGCTGCCAGGTAACAGGAAAAGAGGAAGGCCTAAGATAAGGTTTATGGATGTGGTGAGAGAGGACATGCAGGCGGTTGGTGTGACAGATCAAGATGCAGAGGACAGAAAGAAATGGAAACAGATGATCCGCTGTGGTGACCCCTAACGGGAGCAGCCGAAAGAAGAAGAAGAAGAAGATGCAATAACTTGAAAATGAGTAAACTGGTTGCATGTGTCACAGATGGGGCATGTATGAAAACAAATTTGACTAAATTGACGGTTCTGCCACAGAAGAATAATATGCTGATAAATACATGCAAAACTAAGTATATGAGATCTGTGATACATTAATGAAATGTGAATATTTAATACAGCACAAAGTGATTGAAGCTGCAGATTCATTTAATGACCCGGGTATGTGGGTAGCTCCAGCTTTGACTTTTTCCTAATCATATTAACCAATTGGTTAATGATACTTATAGAACTATAAAATGTATAAAAGCCTTTATAAAGTACAAGAAATTAGAAATGATCAGATCAATGTTCGTAAGTTACATTAGACCCAATGCATTAGACTCAAACCAGAGTAGGGAATAACAATAGGGAAACCTTCTAAGAAAACAAACATGAACAAATTTGAAAGAGTACAGCAGAAATATATCAAGGGCATCCATGAATGTGAACATTTAAGTTATTATGAAAGATTAAAATATCTGAACTAGTGCAATGTCACATGTAGATGTTTAAGGAGAGATCTTATTCAGGTATATAAGGCATATAGAGACAAGTGCCTCTGGAAACATTTGGGGTTATCAAAAAGTAGCAGTGAATCATCAGAAAACCTATACAGAAAATTATATAAGAATGAGAAGTGTATTAATTGGCTGTCTGATACATGGAACAGACTACCAAGGTAGATTGAAGCAAGCACTAGTTCAGATACTTTTAAGAACAACTCAGACACTTATTATAATAATGATTGTTTTTTGTATATTGGCAAGCTAATAAGGCATTACTGCCTATGTCTGAAATATGTATTTATGCATAAATTCACTTACAGGAAACATAGTGCCAAACAGCACTGACATGCTTAATATATGACGTCAGTGACCTATAAATTATACTATTCAATTACTGTATCAAAAACATAATATACTGCTGCTGACACTTTCATTATCAACAGATTGGCTTAGAGCTTTTGCATTTTGTAAAATAGTACTGGCCATTCTGACTATAATTCAATCCATTGTACACATGTTCATATACCTGTAATGCTTTCAGCTCTATGTATAAAATTTTCAGGATAAGAATGCTGACATCTGTGTGGTCACTAAGACATGGTTTAAAGCCACATACATCACACCAAGTGCAAGGACCAGCTGCTACATAAACAGGGACTAAAGGTGAAGGTGTCTCAATTTACATCCAAAATAAATATACCTCAAGGCTGGTTGAACTGGACAATGCACTTGAGCTTCTCCGCATTCAAATCACCATAGGTAAATTCCAATACCACTTCCTTCCAAGCTATGGGCCCCACTATATGACTCAGGAAACCCATACCATGTATTTAAACTTACTGGAAACACTCACATCAAACCCAATACCATATTCATGGTCACTTTAATTATCCCACTATTAACTGGAAGTCATATATAACACCAAATGTGCAATTACAGAGATTTCTGCATTTTGTAAACACAAACTCCCTGGACCAGATTGTAAATACAACAACCATGGGTGCAATCATATTAGATCTGGTCCTCACCATTATGGGCAAAGTTTGTACAGCTCCTAGTATAATTTCTTTTCTGGTAAGGTTAGACCACAAAATCATCTCCTTTGAAGTACAAATAAAACCCGGAACCCCAGCTAACACTGGAATATTCAGGAACTACTCTAAGGCTAAATTCCTCCTATTAAGTGATAACCTGGCAAAAGTTCAAGCCCCCATAAATGCTGCAAAACTTTTACCTACACAGAACTGTTCACAGAAACCCTATACAAGCATGTTAATAGCTGCATACAGGCAGCTGTACCCATCAGAAAGAAGTACAGAACTAACAAAAAACAAGCCATCCTGGTGGAATCACAAAATCAATAGGCTGTATAATAGGAGGAAGAAAATCATGGCAAAAATTAGGAGGTGCAGCACCAAGCAGGATAAAAGCATTTTCACCAAACTTAATCAACTCAGAGGACAAATAAAGTCTACCAAAGCCAAATTTGAGGTAAATTTGGCCACCCATGCCAAAAACAAACCACAAAGCATTATTTATCTACGTCCACAACCCCAAAGGCAATACACAATTGTGTGCTAAGCTCATTGAAAATTGAGACACCAATACTGAGCCAGAAGATATAGCAAACCTCCTGGCTGATAAATTCAGCTCCAACTTTACCATTGTCTCACCACTCAACCTTCCATCATGAAATAAATACCATCAAATATAACTCTCCCTGTTATCACTAGGCAACAGGACCTTAATGTTCTCTCTAAGGCCAAGAACAATGGGCCTAGACAGTATCCCAGTATGCCTTTGAAATAGTATGAAACATGCCCTATCATTCCCTCTGGAATTGCTATTTAGCTGTAGCTTCCAAACAGGCTTTGTCTCATGAATGGAGAACAGCAACAGTCATCCCTCCACACAAAGGTGGGCCACCTACAGACCATGGAAACTACAGACCAATAAATCTCACTGGTCTTATATTCAAAGCCATGGAAAGAATTATCATGGAAATGATCAATAATGACATAGGAAGCCTCCAGACACTGGACCTAACCCAATCTGGATTCATCAAGGGCAGATCATGCCTACTCATCCTGGTGGAATTCTTTGAAAAGGTCACCAAAGCAATGGATGAGGGCAAAATATGGTTCACACTGCCTACCTTGACCTGGCTAAGGTATTTGACACAATACCCCACTTGGGCATTGTTAACAAACTTAAGAGGTTGGGTACAACCCTTATGTCACCTGGTGGATAGCCAGCTGGCTCACAGACAGGACCCAGAAAGTTAGATTTGGATAGTCTACCTGTAAAAAGAGGCCAGTCACAAGTGAAGTCCCTCAGGGATCTGACCTGGGACCACTCCTTTCTGGCATGTACTTCTCTGACGTCAAGGCCAATGTCAATGGCCTCTGGCTGACTAAATTTTCAGATGACTGCAAATTAGTCGATGTTATTGAATCACCTACCAACACAAATGTTCTCCAGGAAAGGCTGATACAGACAAACAACTGGTGTCAGAGCTGTGGACTAAAACTAAATGACAATAAATGCACAATAGTATCCTTCAGGAAGTCATCCATATCTGGTAACTTGCCTATTGACAACAAACCTCTAAGAGCTGACACAGTACTCAGAGACTTGGGGACACACATAGACAGAAATCTAGCCTTTGACCATCATGTGTCTACAGTAGTGAGGAAATAATTCTACATTGTGCAACTTATAAACAAAGGTAATGGCACCTAGGTCCAATGAAGTCATTGTTCCACTGTATTCAACATTCATCATACCTATCATTGAGTACAATGCCCCCTTTGGTATGTACCTAACTGGGCATTTCTAATAATTGGAAAGTCCACAGATGTTTCTCACTAAAAGAATACAGAGTGTAAATAACATGTCATATGCAGACCATAACAAGACCCTATCCCTGTATTCTTTCTCCTACAGGCTGTTGAGGGAAGATCTGTGCCTGACATACAAGGCATTGTCAAACCCTACTTTGATGGACCTCCTGCATATCTGCAAAACAAAGAGCACCCATTATAAAGACACAAACCTTGTCTGTGATATAAATAGGGCCTGCTGGCGAGACAAGCATGCATTCCAGTGACTACTCCTTCTCTGGAACAGGCACCCCAGCCATGTGAAGAGGAGTTCCTCCCTAACTTCGATACAATACCCCACTCGGGCATTATAGATAAGCTCACCAGCTTAAATATAAACCCCTATGTCACTAGATGGATTGCAAACTGGCTCAAGGACAGAACCCATATGGTTAGAATTGCTGCAGCCATGTCAGACTCCAAACTAGTTACAAGTGGTGTCCAACAAGGCTCAGTCCTGGGACCTCTCTTGTTCGGTATATATTTCTCGGAGGTACAGGCCAACACGGAAGGACTGTGGCTGACCAAGTTCACAGATGACTGCAAACTGGGCGCCATAATCGACTCTCCAGCCGACACAAGCATCCTCCAAAAGGGCCTCATAGAAACAGACAACTGGTGCCAGAGCCATGGCCTCAAGCTAAATGCTAAAAAGTGTATAGTCATCCCCTTTGGCAAAAACAAAGTGCCCACAAATTACCACATAGGTGGTAATCCATTAAGTACAGAAGAAGTAATTAGGGACCTGGGGACCCAAGTTGATAGCAATCTCTCATTTGATAACCACGTGGCCAAAGTGGTTAGAAAAACATTTTATATAGCCCACCTAATCATGAAGGGATTCACATCTAGATCAGGGGAGGTCATCGTGCCTCTTTACTCATCCCTCATCAGGCCCATAATTGAGTACAATGCCCCTTTTGGGATGTACCTTACCAGACACCTGCAGCAACTGGAAAGACCCCAAAAGTACCTCACCAAGAGGATCAAAAGGCTGAAACAGATGCCATATGCTGCCTGGTTAAAGAAACTACAGCTCTACTCAGTGGCATACCACCTGTTCAGAGGCGATCTGTGCCTGATGTATAAAGCCATGTCCAACCCGGAATTAATGGACATGCTGCACCTCAGAAAATCCAAATCCCATCGAGCTACGCGCTCGAGAGACTTGAACCTCAGCACTGAAATAAATAGGACATGCTGGAGGGACAGATTCATAACCCAGAGGCTCCCTTCACTCTGGAATAAAATCCCAGTCCAGGTTAGGCAGAGTCCCTCATTGACTCTCTTCAAGAGGAATCTTGATGAGTGGATGGGAGATCGTAGGTTTACCCCAGGTATCACTTCTGTGTCACTGTTAGACAAAGGCACAGTATACTAACCTCGAAAAAGGGCATAGCAAAATTCATTTAAAATGGGTGGCGAAAGCCAAACATACTCTGGCTAGGCTTGTAAATGCCCTAGGGCAGATAGCCTAGTATAAACCTATGAACCTATGAACCTATGAGCTCAATTCAAGTGTAACTTGGACAATTGGATGGGGAACAGAAAATTCATCCCTGGTTTGGGAACTATGACTCTAATGGACACAGGCAGCCTGTAAATGGTTAATCTCCCAGGACCCTGCTTGTAAATGTTTCACCTCCCAAGTCCCAGATTACACTTATCAACAGTACCAGAACTTGTTAGAGATTTGGGATGCATGGCTAGGCTTAAAAGGATCCTTGAGATCATTAGCCAATAAACACTTGTGAACCTATGAACCATAAGATTCTTCAGTACTCAGCTTTGACCTACATTTGTTTGTGTACTTGTGAAGTAAGTCAGGGTAAAGAAAAGTTGCATTTTAGAGATTAAGCTTAACCAAGAGACATACAGGAACATGGCTATGAGTCAGTGAGGCATTTTTCAGGTGAGATTTAAATAATTGAAGATTACATATCTCTGTAAGAGACACAGAGAGACAGAGAGGGTGAGTGAGAGAGAGAAAAAAAACTTTTTTTCTGAAGTAAAAGCCAATGCGAAAAGGCTCTGGCTGACTAAGTTTGGAAATGACTGCAAGACAGGAGCAGTCATTGAATCCCCAAATGCCTTAACCATCCTGTAGGAAGTTTGCCTCAAGTAAATAAATGGTGCCAAGATCATGGATTGAAACTAAATGATAAAAATACATGCATTAGTGTATCCTTTGAGAATTCATCTACCCCAGGAACTACCACATTGACAATACACCCCCAAGAGTTGACCCATATTTTCAGGCTTTGGGATCTTATGTTAAAAGTTACCAAACTTTTGGCCAACATGTCTATTGTTGTAAGTCATTTTATATTGCACAGCTTATAAACAAATGTTTATAAATTGTTTCTAGATCTAGGGATGTCATTGTCCCCTTTTACTCAGCCCTCATTAGGCCAGTCATTGAATATAATGACCCTTTTGCATGTATCTGTCCAGACACATGCAACAACTGGAAGGCCCACAGAGTTACCTTACCAAAAGGGTACAAAGCCTAAATAACATGTACTACATGGACCGATCCAAAGCCATGTCACTATACTCGGTATCCTACAGACTGTTAAGAGGTGACCTGTGTCTGGCTTACAAGACATCCTCCAACCCATTACTGATGGATTTCATCCACATCAGCAAGTCAAATGGCGTCAGTGCAGGGACCTAAACCTCATCTGCAACATCAACTGGATGGTTTGGAGGGACAAGTATATCTAACAGAGGATACCGCTGCTGTGGAAGAGCTTCCCCATCCACATAAAACAAAGTTCATCCCTGCCCATATTCAAGCACAACTTAGATCTGTAGACAGGAAACAGAAAATGTATCCCAGGACTGCCCCTGTACTACTACTCTTGCATAAGGTTCTTTATCAGGGAGTACTGCTCTATGAGGTTCTTTATTCAGGGAGTATTGCTCTATGAGGTTCTTTATTCAGGGAGTATTGCCCTATGAGGTTCTTTATCAGGGAGTACTGCTCTATGAGGTTCTTTATTTAGGGAGTGTTGCCCTATGAGGTTCTTTATCAGGGAGTACTGCTCTATGAGGTTCTTTATTCAGGGGGTACTGCTCTATGAGGTTCTTTATTCAGGGAGTACTGCTCTATGAGGTTCTTTATTCAGGGGGTACTGCTCTATGAGGTTCTTTATTCTGGGAGTACTGCTCTATGAAGTTCTTTATTCAGGGGGTACTGCTGTATGAGGTTCTTTATTCAGGGAGTACTGTTGTGTGAGGTTCTTTATTCTGGGAGTACTGCTCTATGAGGTTCTTTATTCTGGGAGTACTGCTCTATGAGGTTCTTTATTCAGGGGGTACTGCTCTATGAGGTTCTTTATTCAGGGAGTACTGCTCTATGAGGTTCTTTATTCAGGGGGTACTGCTCTATGAGGTTCTTTATTCAGGGAGTACTGCTCTATGATGTTCTTTATTCAGGGAGTACTGCCCTATGATGTTCTTTATTCAGGGAGTACTGCCCTATGAGGTTCTTTATTCAGGGAGTACTGCTCTATGAGGTTCTTTATTCAGGGAGTACTGCTCTATGAAGTTCTTTATTCAGGGGGTACTGCTGTATGAGGTTCTTTATTCAGGGAGTACTGTTGTATGAGGTTCTTTATTCTGGGAGTACTGTTCTATGAGGTTCTTTATTCTGGGAGTACTGCTCTATGAGGTTCTTTATTCAGGGGGTACTGCTCTATGAGGTTCTTTATTCAGGGAGTACTGCTCTATGAGGTTCTTTATTCAGGGGGTACTGCTCTATGAGGTTCTTTATTCAGGGAGTACTGCTCTATGATGTTCTTTATTCAGGGAGTACTGCCCTATGAGGTTCTTTATTCAGGGAGTACTGCTCTATGAGGTTCTTTATTCAGGGAGTACTGCTCTATGAGGTTCTTTATTCAGGGGGTACTGCTCTATGAGGTTCTTTATTCAGGGAGTACTGCTCTATGAGGTTCTTTATTCAGGGAGTACTGCTCTATGAGGTTCTTTATTCAGGGAGTACTGCTCTATGAGGTTCTTTATTCAGGGGGTACTGCTCTATGAGGTTCTTTATTCTGGGAGTACTGCTCTATGAGGTTCTTTATTCTGGGAGTATTGTTCTATGAGGTACTTTATTCTGGGAGTACTGCTCTATGAGGTTCTTTATTCTGGGAGTACTGCTCTATGAGGTTCTTTATTCTGGGAGTACTGCTCTATGAGGTTCTTTATTCTGGGAGTATTGCACTATGAGGTTCTTTATTCTGGGAGTACTGCTCAATGAGGTTCTTTATTCAGGGAGTACTGCTCTATGAGGTTCTTTATTCTGGGAGTACTGCTCTATGAGGTTCTTTATTCAGGGAGTACTGCTCTATGAGGTTCTTTATTCTGGGGGTACTGCTCTATGAGTTTCTTTATTCAGGGAGTAGTGCTCTATGAGGTTCTTTATTCAGGGAGTACTGCTGTATGAGGTTTTTTATTCAGGGAGTACTGCTCTATGAGGTTCTTTATTCAGGGAATACTGCTGTATGAGGTTCTTTATTCAGGGTGTACTGCTCTATGAGGTTCTTTATTCAGGGGTACTGCTCTATGAGGTTCTTTATTCAGGGAGTACTGCTCTATGAGGTACTTTATTCTGAGAGTACTGCTCTATGAGGTTCTTTATTCTGGGAGTACTGCTCTATGAGGTTCTTTATTCTGGGAGTACTGCTCTATGAGGTTCTTTATTCTGGGAGTATTGCACTATGAGGTTCTTTATTCTGGGAGTAATGCTCAATGAGGTTCTTTATTCAGGGAGTATTGCTCTATGAGGTTCTTTATTCTGGGAGTACTGCTCTATGAGGTTCTTTATTCAGGGGCTACTGCTCTATGAGGTTCTTTATTCTGGGAGTACTGCTCTATGAAATTCTTTATTCTGGGAGTATTGCACTATGAGGTTCTTTATTCAGGGAGTGCTGGTCTGTGAGGTTCTTTATTCATACTGTATTGCTGAATGAGATTCTTTATTTGAGGAACACTGACCTATGAGGTTCTTTATTCAAGAATACTGCTACATGAGGTATTTTATTCCAGGGAGTACTGTTGTATAAGGTGCTTTATTCAGGAAGTTCGGCTCTATGATGTTCTTTCTTCAGTGAGTACTTCTCTATGATGTTCTTTATTCAGGGAGTACTGTTGTAGGAACTTTTTTATTTAGGGTGAACTACTGGGGTCTATATTAGATAACTGAATGTTATCTTTAGCGAATGCTCACATGAGCAAAAATGCCAGTAATCAAACTTGGTATTGTGGGGGGCTGCACCCACCACCCCGCAAACAATATATTCCAATTCTGAGATCACACTGCAGTGAGGAAAGGGCAAATATCCTACTCCTCACTGTACCACGACACCGCAAACACCCTTTCCATTACCAGCATTTTCGCTCATGTGAGCGTTCGCTGAAGATAACATTCGGTTATCTAATATAGACCCGTACTACCGCATGAGGTTCTTTATTCGGTCAGCAATGCTTTGTGAGGTTCCTTATGTTGGGAATGTTGCTGAGTGAGGGTCTTCATTTTGGGAGCACTGCTGTATGAGGTTTTTTATTCAGGGAGTCCTGGTAAATGATATTCCTTATACATAGAATATTGGTGCATGGTGTTCTTTATTCAGGGATTACTTTATTCTGGCACTACTGCCCTATGAGTTTCTTTATTCAGGGAGTACCTCCCTTTGAGGTTCTTTATTTAGTGAGTGCCACCATATGAGGTTCTTTATTTATTCAGTACAGCTGCATAAGTTTGTTTATTCAGGGAAAGCTGCTCTATCAGGTTCTTTATTCAGGGAGAACGGCTCTATGATTTTCTTTATTCTAAGGCTGGTCCTATGAGGTGCTTTATTCAGAGAGTACTGTCCTATGAGGTACCTTTATCAGGAAGTACTGTTGTATGATGTTCTCGAGGTTGGACATTTTTCTGGTTTTTATGACTAGTGGTTGATTATAAGTTATATGCTGAGATAAGCCAATCCAGTTATGCTTTTTTTAGGGCAAAGCAGTGATGAGACATTTGAGTGTAATTAGCAGCAAGTCTAGCTGATTCACTGTTGTATAATTCTAGTTTATCTTTTATGTTAACAGAGAAGGTGGTGAAGATAGGAACAGTACATAGCAGTGTTTGAAGAAGACGTTGCTGAAGCAATATTTTTTTCTGAAAGTATCTGTGAGATAGTGTCTAGCTCTGTACAGGAGGCCATGAGTCTGATGAGTCATTTTGACTGTCTGATTGATATGTATGTCAAATTGTCAAATCTCAAATTTATGTTTATAGTGACCCCCGAAACGTTTGGAATAGTTCACTTGCTCTTATAGTTTTATTGTCTGAGAAACAGTGAATAGTAATTTTGTGATACAGAGAGATTTGGGTGAACTGAGTTTTGTTTTTTAATTTACAATAACTCAGAGCTGCATAGGTACGATTCAATAAAAGAGAATGATTTTTTGGTTCATTGTTGTAGTGTCAGTAATTTTTTTTTTTTTTTTTTTTTTTGCATTGCATATGAGTGCATATTTGTCTGCATATTCAATAATCATGACGTGGAATTGCTAAGGATAGGACATTAACAAACATGTTAAACAGAATGAAGCCCAGAGTGGACCCTTGTGGAATGCCAACTGAGAATGGAAGAAAGGAGGATTGTTCATTCTGCCATCTGACCACATGAGATTGATTTATTTAGTAGCTGAGGAACCAGGAGAGGAAGGAAGGGACAGTTCAGCTTTGGATAGCTTGTGAAGAGGTTTTGTAATTAGAACTGAAATAATACACAAAGTTATTACTGAGGGAATTCAAGTCAAGGATGTCTGTAACTATAAAAAAAAAGCAATATGGTCCTTGACTTCTATTCATTAAACTAATGGTACTTAACAGAAAACATGCTAAAGGCCGTTATGGCCTTCAAAATGTGTTCTTCTGCAACTTCTAAGACTTCATGTTAAAAAAAAAACTAATAACAGAGTCTCAGCTGGGAAAGTAGAAGGATCTAAAGTGAGTAGTCACAATATAACAATATACACATTCACTAGAAGGATCTAAAGTGAGTAGTCACAAAATAACAATATACACATTCACTAGAAGGATCTAACGTGAGTAGTCACAATATAACAATATACACATTCACTAGAAGGATCTAAAGTGAGTAGTCACAATATAACAATATACACATTCACTAAAAGGATCTAAAGTGAGTAGTTACAATATAACAATATACACAATCACTATAAGGATCTAAAGTAGGTAGTCACAATATAACAATATACACATTCACTAGAAGGATCAAAAGTTGGTAGTCACAATATAACAATATACACATTCACTAGAAGGATCTAACGTGAATATTCACAATATAACAATATACACATTCACTAAAAGGATCTAAAGTGAGTAGTCACAATATAACAATATACACATTCACTAGAAGGATCTAAAGTGAGTAGTCACAATATAACAATATACACATTCACTAGAAGGATCTAAAGTGAATAATCACAATATAACAATATACATATTCATCAACAGTTTGTTTCAAATGTGGAATAAAATGTCAGTGGAAATCAGGGATATACAAAGTGTCTGGGTTCATAACATTATGATATACACATAAGGGGAAAAAAGTACTTAACAAAAGGTTAAGTTAGTAGACAAAAAATTTGCTTGACCTGTACTATGTATGCATGTATCAAAAAATATTAAGAAGAGTTGCAGACCTAGTACCATATCTTATGGCATATTACTAGAAGAGAAAGCAATTTGAGACTCAGCGTGTCCATGCATTTCTGTGAAAGCACTGTCCTCTAGGAAGTTGAGTACTGGACCCTCTCAGCAAACATCATAGAACTGGATCTGTTGTGGAGCATCAGCGAACATAGCTTAAGTGATTGGTTCTTTACCTGTGGTTTTCATAAGCTTTAGTAGTCACCCATGACGGTACCGTTATCTTCCTACAAGCAACTCTGAAACCATTCTCTCAAACAACTGGACTATATGTGCTCCAGCATTTCATTATCTACCACTCCTTCCAGTATTTTCCACAGGATAATGAGAACAGAGGCTAGACTAAAATTCTCAGCAGCCTGGTTGCTATCTTATTTATTAACATAAGCAGTCACTAAATTCATATGAATATTTATTTATTTTATTTACTGCATTTGTTAACCGGGAAAGTGTACTGGGCCTAGGTGAGCCCATTTTCAGTAGAAGCCCAGGGAGAAAAGCTCCACATAACATTAATAGCATATACAAGAAAAAGAACAATATACAGTGTATATACAGTTTCAGTGCATGAAAATAAATATTAAACACAATGGTACAAGTTATTTACAAACATTACACATCAACATCGTGTACAATTTGATCATTGAGGATGGAGTTAATCAGGTAGGGTAACAGTTTTGGTTGTTACTTGTAGTTTTGTAGGCAGAAGCAGATGAATTCAGTAAGTCAGAGAGAGCTCCTAAGTAGTGATATTGTAGAAGGATATAGTAGTGGATTAGCTGTTAGGAGGTACTATTTTGGCACAAGTACATTGCCAGATCTGAGAGTCTTCTTAAAGACAGCAGGATTACTGATTGTTCTGTTAGAAGGTGGGAGGGTATTCCATAGTTTTGAAACAGTAAAACAGTACAGCATTTGACCAGCTGCAAGGTGCAGTAACTGTCTAAACAGACAGTTAAATTGAATGCATGAAATAAGGATGCAGAAATACAAGGCACTACTATTTTAAATATATAAATTACTGACAATCCATGGTCTACAGTCAAGTAGGGACAAAATTAAATGCTTCACCTGAAGCACAGTATAAAAATTAAATCCTTGTGAACACTGTTAGAAGCATATATATGCAACTGCTTGTAGATGGAAGCAAACGTTTGAGCAAACAACTGAACTGTTCCATGTCACAGAGGGATAAAGTCATGGCTCTGATCCATATGACCTGAGATCAGTCAGTAACCTGGATGTTTAACGAGTGAGTAGGGGAGGGGTAGAATGAGTAGCTGATGTCAGCACAGTTATCATGGGGGGAACTGGTAGCAACTTAGTCCATTGTACGACTGAAACTCGGTGAAGAGCAAGTATCCTAGAAAAGGTATTATAATGACCAGGAAGAAGCACCTACCCAACACATGTATATACTGTAGTAGGTATCAAAGACATGAACAAAAGTGCACATGCTCAAAGTGGCCACTAATGTAGTAGGTATCGAGGACATGAATGAAAGTGCACATGTCCAAAGGGACCAGTATTGTAGTAGGTGTCAAGAACATGAACAAAAGTACACATGTCCAAAGGGGCCAGTATTTTAGTAGGTATTGAGGACATGAATGAAAGTGCACATGTCCAAAGGGGCCAGTTTTGTAGTAAGACTCGAGGACATGAACAAAAGTGCACATGCTCAAAGTGGCCACTATTGTAGTAGGTATCCAGGACATAAATGAAAGTGCACATGTCCAAAGGGAACAGTATTGTAATAAGACTCTAGGACAAGAACAAAAGTGCACATGTCTAAATGGGCCAGTATTTTAGTAGGTATCAAGGACATCAATGAAAGTGCACATGTCCAAAGGGACCAGTATTGTAGTAGGTATCGAGGACATGAACTAATGTGCACATGTCCAAAGGGACCAGTATTGTAGTAGGTATCGAGGACATGAATGAAAGTGCACATGTCCAAAGGGGCCAGTATTGCAGCAGGTATCCAAGACATGAACTAATGTGCACATGTCCAAAGGGACCTGTATTGTAGTAGGTATCGAGGACATAAACTAATGTGCACATGTCCAAAGGGACCTGTATTGTAGTAAGTATCGAGGACATAAACTAATGTGCACATGTCCAAAGGGACCAGTATTGTAGTAGGTATCGAGGACATGAATGAAAGTGCACATGTCCAAAGGGACCTGTATTGTAGTAAGTATCGAGGACATAAACTAATGTGCACATGTCCAAAGGGACCAGTATTGTAGTAGGTATCGAGGACATGAATGAAAGTGCACGTCCAAATGGGCCAGTATTGTAGTAGGTATCGAGGACATGAATGAAAGTGCACATGTCCAAAGGGACCAGTATTGTAGTAGGTATCGAGGACATGAACTAATGTGCACATGTCCAAAGGGACCAGTATTGTAGTAGATATCAAGGACATGAATGAAAGTGCACATGTCCAAAGGGACCAGTATTGTAGTAGGTATCGAGGACATGAATGAAAGTGCACGTCCAAATGGGCCAGT
>NC_056736.1:537943982-537983982 GCF_019279795.1 Protopterus annectens
GGTGTTTGGAAAGGAACATACCAAAGGTAGCGTTGTACTCTATTATTGGTCTGATGAGGGAAGAGTACAGTGGAGTTATAACCTTTTTTTTTCTGGAGGCAATGCCCTTACTTATCAGATGAGCAATATAAAATGCTCTTCTCACCACTGTGGAGGCATGTGTTAGTCTACCTTCTAAACAAATGCTCTCCTCAGAAGAATTAAATGAACAAATGGTAGCTGTCCCAGTTTTAAATTGGTCACATTACTAACCAGACTACATCAAGCCTACTGAAGTACAAATTATGTCACTACTTAGGCTTCTAAAGATTGGGGGAGGAATTGGAATAGCAAATTCAGAGTGAGGAAGATGCCATATCTTTAGATACTAGTATCCCTTCTAGCGGTTACCAAACCAACACAGGGCCCCCTGAATCACAGAAAAGTTAGGATATTCTTTAACAACTTGAATAATACAAGTTTATGGAATGTGAGGTACAGGACTACCACTACAGTCTTGACTTGTCTACTTGATAAAATAATACTCCTTTAGATTTTGTATTCCAAGATGTTTTCGTATGACCCAAAATAGCTTAGCTTTGGAAATCATTCTATCAAAGACTAAAATAAACCATCAGTAAGTCACTTAGATAATGACTAAGAGGTGAAATGGAACTACCAAAGTACATAATGTTGCAAAGAACTGTTCTAGAATCTGTGAAAACTGCTACATAATATGAGAGAGTGTCTAGAAAAGCAAAAATGGTCGCAGAATATGTGAAAATTGGTATACAATATGACAAAGAGTCAAAAGAAGCAGAACAGATCCAGAATCTGTGAAAGCTGGTGCATGATACACTACTGTATATCAAAATAATTAAGCAATAACCCATGCCTGGGTGTGGGTAATGCTGGATTTACCCACGGTTGGTGTGGTTTGGTTACGAAGGCAAAGCCCGAGTGGCCAAACAAAGACAACTGTGGGTAAATCCAGCATTACCCACACCCAGAAGTGGGTTATTGCTATTATACAATGACATTATTTAAGAAAAAAAATACTTACTTTTCTTAAATAACGGTATTGTATAATGCCTCCTTGCTGCCCTTCCGCAGCTGTCCAGTATTCTGCAGCAGTTCTAATGTACTGCGCATGTGTATGGTTATGCAGTACATCAGAGCTCTGTGTGGCAGCAACGGAGAAAGGAAGATCTACGTTGTTTTTTAAAAGGTGTCTCGCTATGTTAAAAGAGTTTAACATAGTGAGATATCTTAAAAAAAAAGCAACGGAGATCTTCCTTTCTCCATTGCTTTTTTTAAAGCTGTCTCGCTATGTTAAACGAGTTACAACTGACCAATCAGCATGCACGTTTTGGAATATTAATGGGGGGTCACGGTATAATAACACATTTTAATGAATAGAACTGTGTAACATTTATATTTCATTTGTACTACAAATCCAATTTACAAAAATTTCTTAAAACAAAATGAAACATTTCAAAAAGATATAGAGGAGTTTCTTTACTTAGACAGTGGCCGTGGCAATAAATAACTACACTGAATATAAAATGTCACACAGGAAATATTAAATTCTATATTAAAAAATCAAATAGACCTTGGTAAGCCAGAAATTTCACTGTGTATTACCATAAACTTAATTTGAAAGAGACTTTAATATGCAAATGATCTCTTCAGAACATGCAATTATTTCATCTACAAGGCTCTTAAAAGCTCCAGACTTTTTACATGTTACAAATATTTATTAAGACATTTGCCTTGATAAAACAGAAACTCTCCAGGCTACAAACATGACATCTGTCAGCCGTTTTTATCGAGTTGTCAGTTGGCCATAAATGAATAGTTTGGCTGTTACCTGAAAAACATTCAGCTTTAAACACATCCTTGTGTCCATAAAATTAGGGAGGCTGCAAAATGTACCAATAATGAGCAAAACATCACTAAAAATGTCACACAGAAAAACTTCATATGCAGTCATATTCAAAAAGACTCTGGTAAACCAGAGACTTCACTGTGCAATACACAGTGTAATACTCCTGCTTTGAAGGAGGTCCATGGGAAATATGCAAATTATTTCTAGATTAAATTACAGTTTATTTAACTGTCTCTTTCTTTAACTTCAGCTATGGTGGTTCTGCATAGGTTAAGAAGGCAGCCTTTAATTGCACTTTTGATGTGTTAAAAAAATGTGTACGTTTCCAATATCTTGCAAGGTATTGCTAGAAATTATCAATTTTTGTTTGTCATCTACAACTTGGGACAAATTCTAATGTGTACCACCACATAGGTTTATCCCTTTTCTAGTTCTTGGGCAGTATACAAGAATTTTATGTGTCAGTGGGGGAGCACTACAGAATCCTGAAAGCCCAAAATCCTGAAGACCAAAATCCTGAGACCAAAATCTCGAAAGTTCAAAATACTGAAAACTTAAAATACTGAAAACACACAGGATACCAAACACTTACTATATGCCAGCACAAATACATACAGAAACAAATAAAACACAAATCATATTAATCTTCTCCAAGTATAAACGGGGGGGCAAGCCACCCTGCACCTCCACCACACCCCATGCTACTTAACTATATCAACTCCGAGGATTGCACTTAGTCTAGTGAAGTGCAATCTTGGAGTTGATATATTTAAGTAGCAGAGGGTGTGGGGGGCTTGCCACCTGTTTATACTTGGAGAGGATTAATATGGTTTGTGTTTTATTTGTTTCTGTATGTACTTGTGCTGGAATATAGTAAGTGTTGGTATCCTGTGTGTTTTCAGTATTTTGAACTTTCGAGATTTTGGTCTCAGGGTTTTGGTCTTTAGAATTTTGGGTTTTCAGAATTCTGTAGCGCTCCCGTCAGTGGAGGGTTCATCATTTTTCTGACGTCAGTAGGTCATAAATCAGATGATCTGTTGTTAGTTTGCTGTAAGCCTTTCCAAATGAAGCTATCACAGAGGTAAACATAAAAAGTAAGTCTGTCAGTCTAACTCCCACAAACCAAAGAAAAGGCCTTGGGCCTCCCTAGATATCAGAAATGTGCTTTGAGCCTCTCCATGCAAAAAGCATATGTTTTACTGTACAAAAGAAGACTGACTCCATCCCTGACTCAAGCATCTGCACACAAAGACACACACACACACACACACACACACACACACACACACACACACACACACACACACACACACACACAAATCACCCAATGGTACACACTTGAAATTATGTAGATTAGGATTAGTAACATTCTATCTTTTACTATTGATTTCCAATCAAATATTCATATTCTCTATTATCTCTCTGTATTCCACATAAAGACAATACTAAATAGTTAGCATTGTAAGCACATAACATTTTTAGATTTGCATGAACTTTCAGAGAAATAGGCCTGAGTCTCTCCAAGGTAATATGGTGAAAGAAACACTGTTCTGGGAATAACGTTTAACATATTTCTTCAGTGGATCTGTAAAGATGCAAAACAAATAAACTCAAGCTTTCAGTGTGCATATACCCTTCACTGTGTGCTACCAATTTTGATTGATGTATTCCATTAACAAAACTATGCTTATAACAAAAAGCACATGCAGTTTGGAAATTGTAATCCATTTCATACTATTTTAGATCCCTGTATTGGTTCGAGAAAAAAGTATTACTTGGTCCACTAAAAGATATCACATATTTTGTTCAGATAATTTATTAAGGAGTCATATAGGGTAATATGACTAGTTTTGACATTATCAGTGCAGGGATTATATCTGTGAGACAGGCAGTGGCTTGATACAGTATAAAGATGCCAGCAGCCAAATAGATAGAAAGTTGCTGCTAGACAAACAGTGACTTATGGAAACTGATTCAGATATGGAATCTATTGTAAACTATGCAGGTTAGTGTGATGTAGGTAGCAGAATGATTAGTGGTAAGGGCACTATTTTACAGCTCATGAGTTCAGGGTTTAATCCTTACCCTTAGTCACTGTCATTGTCAAGTTTTACATGTTCTCTCTCTGCCTCCATGCACTTTCTCCAGGTTCTCCTGATCATCTCACGTCTCTGAAACATGCTGCATAAAAGGCAACACTAAACTGTCCACTTCTGTAGTTACTCTTGCCCCTATGGCCCAGCCCATAGTTGAAAAAGGTCCTAGAAGGACCAGTTCACTTACCCAGTTTACAAATGAATTCAAAATATGTTTGAAATTCATTTTGCACTAACATTACTAATTGTCAATATTTGAAAGAAAGCTTTAAATAAACATAAACCTAGCTGTCTGCAATGGACCAAATATTATAATTAATCAGTTAATTTTTGCCATCCTTACGAAATCCATAAAAGTAGCATTATAAGGTATGCAAAGTAATCTGAGAGTCTACAATGTAGACAGAATAGATGACTTGTTATAGAGAGTGAAAAAAACAAAAAGGTTAACTGTACTTAGCAAAACTAAAAACATTTCATAATTCATAACCAACCTCTGTTAAAATTAAAATACAGGACAGGGAATATAATTTAAGGTTTTGCTTTGTGTGATGATTACAATTATGTTCTTTTGCTTTTTTAACATTCCCTGCTTGTATAATAAGTTACTACTCATAACCTCACAAGCATCCTTCACCTGTGCAGTAATATGAACATGCATTTTGAGAAAAGCAGCATATTTATAATACAGTATTTCCTTTACAAAATGGTCCTTTATGATTATATAACTACCCACCTATTCATTAACTAATACCACTTGCTTTCATTTAAATATACATATTAAAAATCATCATCCTCAATGTTATAGTTCTGAGGTAAAATCCTAGAGTCACATACTCAAACTGCATAGCACACTCTGGCCTATTGAGTGTTAGTAAGCAAGTCAGTAAATTTGTTGTGGTGAGGTTTATTGTCATATCAGAAGGAAAATGTCAAACTGTTTGAAAACAACATTAACTTTGCCCATCATTATGTAATATTGCATCAAAGAGAGCTTTATTTTCTGTTGAAATACTTAGGCAAAGTAAACTTTTTGGTAGTTTTATCCCAAAAGTACCACCAAGATGCAAATGTTTATATGGTCTCACTAAAACCTCACACATCAAAGGTATAAATAAAACTGTGGCTGGGAATCATAGACAGGTAGTGAACTGTGCAGAGCAAATTATCATGATTACTAGCAAAGCCCAGGATGTGGATGGTTGTATGACACAATGGAGCTGTACAATGGTAAAGATAGGGTGGTACAGTGCATGTTGTGTAATGGCTTGCAAATGAAGAATGCTGTGCAAATGAGCCACACAGATTATGCAAATGAAGGACCTGAAAATGGCAGACTGATTCAGAAACATCAAAAAAGGGCAAATTGCACTGTGGCATGCCCGTTTTAAACACAATGATTTGTGGTGTATAACAAGAGTGATGTTAGGGATAACGGCAACAGTAGTGTAGCAGCAGGTGTTCGGAACTGCTGTCACAACCAGTGTCTAAAATGAAGCGGGTCATAGCCCTTCATGCCTATGGATGAGATACAGACAGCACCTGACTTACCACTAGCTCACTGACCAACACAGTCTGCACCTTTTCCATGTCAAAAGGAAAGCTGTTAAGTCAAACATTGTCACCCACAATCAGAATCAAGGAGGATGTGTGATTCTCTTATTCCTGAGGATACAAAGGTATGTGTAACCTTTCCATTCTATATACAGGACCTTCCAACAACCTATGGAGGGGTGCATATTAGAGACATCCCAAGCATCAGCCATATGAAACTTAAAACAGTTCTTCAAAATAATGCTTCAGCATATAGAAGAATGATATCTGGTTCCATAGCACGGCAGAGGGCATCACCAATACCATGTGGGCCTTTTATGTTGTAGTGCTCACTGAGGTCATGAGGGCCATAAACTTTACATATGTTGCTATCAAAGCCCCATTTAGTCCATTGAGCCTGTGATATCAACAAGAAGGACATCCACTGCCTGAACTGCCAGGTAGACTGTAATGTCCAGCTATTATTTATTACATGTCCATCTCCCACCTGGGCAGTGCATATGATTCACACATTTGACAAACATTTTATCTATATCAAAGGTTCTTATGAACTAATGTCTCCCAGAGTCATGTGGTTGATAGGTGCACAAACATGCTACATACACAGGTATCATGCATACAGGGAAAAAGCAAGTTATAATGCATTGTGTGCTGTGTGTTTCAACTGATAACAGATATGCTCTAGAACTCCAGTTGGTGACGACAATATGCAACCTACAGATCATGCAGAAAATGTCATATAACAGAGCCCAATTAAAAACCTAAAACATTATAGAATGTGCAGT
Organism: Protopterus annectens; assembly: GCF_019279795.1. Lineage (NCBI taxonomy): Eukaryota > Metazoa > Chordata > Ceratodontiformes > Protopteridae > Protopterus > Protopterus annectens. The sequence continues at coordinate 537,950,285 of NC_056736.1, forward strand.
AGGACCCGAAAGGGTATACTTTTCAATGTTGACACTCAAGAGGGGAATGGCAATTCATTCCAGATATATGCAACATAATAGCTGTCATGTGTGCCATGCTACACAACATTGCATCATGCAAACAACTGCAGCAGCAGGTGAACATCATAACGGGGCCTTCTATACCTGTTGTAGCAACAGATAAAGGGCAGGTTAAAGAGTCAGGGGAGGAACATACAGCAACAGCAGTACCATAGTGAATGCAGGGAGAGGCACAATAAATGGCAGCAGAGGTAAAGAGGTGGCACCTGGTCCACAACTTGTGGCCATGACGCAGACAACAAAGTATAAAATGATACATGTGATGTCACAGTTGGGTAATGTACTGTAGTGCATGTCAGGGATTAATGTGGTCCACAATAGGGAAGGGATAGAAATAAGGGATGGTGCACATGCACTCTGATGGGTTGCACCATGTGATGATCCCGATGACTGCCAATTCCAACAACCTTTTCAACATAGACTACTGTGGTCTCAGATTGTACCTCCACAGGTAGAAATCATGCTATCTCAACAACTGGCTGTGTAGACACTAACTGAAGCCTAGTCACATGGGTCACAGTCTCTGTTCCAGGCATTCTGTGGTTTCTTATGTGCTCGATTTGAAACCCCCATCGCAGGCACAGTGAACAGTGTTGAGCTACTGTTATTGTCTCTCAGTTACATATACACCATGACATCTGCCTCACTATCACAGAAATCCACATCAGGGTTTGTTGAAGTCAATGAATTAATTTACCAGGCAGGATTCCATCTTTAACTCTGTAACATTCCTTGCCAACTGAAATTTATCTATTTTCATGTCATATTGTTGTATATTCCACTGCAAACACTGGTACTGCTCCTTTAATAATAATAATAATAATAATAATAATAATAAAAGTAATACCCATTTGTTAGCCAGAAAGACCCACTGGATGAACAATCCCTTTTCAGGGACAACCTGGGAGCAATGTCTGGTTAAGTGAATTGCTCAAGGTCACACAGTAGGCAAATGATGGCTGAGGGAATCAAACACTGTACCACAGGGACTACAGCTCACAGCCTTACCTTCTGCCGCAACCACCAAGCCATGTTGTTCCTTTATGCCATGCTAATAAGAGACACAACATGGCAGTTATACTAGTGAAGACAATTAGCACCATTGTCTCTGAATGCCTGCTAGTGTGCAATGTGCTTGCTATCCATACATGGTGCCTTATACATGTCATGGCAAACATGAGGCATGTGGTCTGTATATTTATTGCATATGGCATGTGCACTCGTGTAGTCCCAGAGTGCAGTGCTATGGTCATGTCACAATGTCACAGTGCAGTGTTACCACCATATTCTGGTGCCACAGTGCAAAGCTAAGTGGAGTGACATGCAGTTCAGAAACATGCATCTGTGCACACTGGTAAATTATTTTGCTCCTCGAGTGGACCTGATTGAGTGGACATAGCTACTTCTGAAGTGGGGAATGCAGGGCTCCAGTACTACATGCCAGTGTAAGCAGGCTTTTCCTTTTCTTCCTGTACAGGAATTTTAGGAAACACCTGCAGGGTCAGTTTGATCATTCATTGTATAAGGTAGATGACTCGTCCCTGTCTGGAATGATTAATATACCACTTGCATCACATATTCTCGAAATCTGTGTGGGCAGTGGTGCCATCATGAAAGGATTCACCAGTGATAGGCAAAGGGTCAGGAAAGGGGCAAGAGATATACTATGACTGTGTTCTACTATCTTTACTTAAGACTACATACTTTACTTGCCAGCAGTACAGGTGTAGCAGCTGAATATGGCTTGATGCTGCAGAACACAGCAGATTGCATCTCCCAGCAGAGATGAATGGATGACACTGTGCCAGTCCACTGTATGTGTGATTATTTTTACCATATGTCTGTGGGATATTTGTCCTATTGTATTTTTCTTCTGCACATCCACTTGAGGAGAAGGTGAGAGGAAAGTCTGTGCCAGCCGCTCTCTCTGGTGCTTTTCAATAGTAACTGTCAGGTCTACACCTCAGCAGGAGGATGATGGTTCACCTGTAGAGGTGACCTGCAAAGGTCACTGGTGCCCTCCATGTCCACTTCATATGAAGAGTAGCAAGGACTCCTTTCCTTAGAGTGGACCAGAGGAATCTGTGATGGTCTTCCAGCATTAGCTGCAAAGACTGGTAGCTGCTGAGGTACAATGTCAAACTGATGCCTGCCTTGACAATGAGGAGCTTGTTCAGGTATAGGTGGTAGGGTCATATGACTGTCAGTCTCTACCTAATGAGCCACCACGGGTGCAACCAGGTCATAACATCAGCCATCCAGGTGAGTGATGCCCCTCTGGGGCAACATGGCATCCAACCATATCAGGACCCCAACTTATCCCAGTTCTATTGTTTTTCCCTTATGTATCCTCCCCTCATTCCTTGATCACTGTCCAGCCTACCCCATCATCATTATTTCTCCATTGTCTGCATGTATGCATCTATCCCCTGCTCTCCTCATATTTTTGTGCATACCAACCCAGTCTGGCTGAATTACCCTTCTACATACCTCTGAATTATCTAGATTTTTGCCTCATTTTTGGTTTGTTCCTCATAAAATGTGTGATTTTCTGGCAAGTCACTTCAGGTTAAGTTACTAAATAATGATATATATTTGACTTTCAGACTTCATATTTTTAGAAAAATACATGTTAACTCAAATCCTGTTATTCTAGCAACTTTTTTTAAGTTTATAAAAGCAATACTTAAAATCTGTTCCTATTTTGGGGCCTTTGTCCCTCCCATTATTTTGTTTTGTTCAGATTTCCTACACTAAGAGTTTGAGAGGTATGCCTTTCTATGTGACTCTCTGCTTTTTGATCTTCCATTTCCTACTTTCCTATCTCCCCATTTCATCCCCATTTTTTATGAAGTTAGTTCTTTGCAGTGTACATTCACACTGATGTGTAGATTGATGCTTTTCTTCTTGTGCTCGATGGATGCTACATGCAGGTTTGTGACAATACATTGTGTGTGTGAGCATGCATTATTTCAATGTGCCTCCATTGCTTGTCTGTGATGTTTGCCATGTTGGTCATGCATACTACTATACTCCTGCCATAAAGCTTCCTAGTTAGATTTCTCCTGTTACCATTATGCAGTGTTTTGCACAAACTACTGGTGTCAATCGATGCTGAATGTATGTCTGAGCAGCATGTGTGTCTTTGTGCAGTGACCTCAAAAATTAGTGCACAGCCTTGAGTGTGAATCATGGCTTATGTTTTCCACTGGTTCTCCTTTGTTTTAACCAGGTTTGTAACACATATCATCCAGTTAGCCAAACGCAAGTCGTTATATACTAAGCAAAATTAGTCAAAATGTGTCTCTGCAAAACTAAAAGGAGCTAGAAAATCGATACAGAAACAATACAAAGTGTGTTCGTGCCACAGATCTGTGATTGTGTATTTTAATATAAGCTTGGCAGAATCAAGTTATTTAATAGGTCACTGGAAGGTTTCCTGGGTGTGATCAGCTGACACAGTTCCTGGAAAGTCAAAAGTTTAACTTCAAAATAAGCATAATTTAAAATTGCAGTTTAATACTTTCCGAAGTAAATTTTTGTTTCAGTTATTTTCTTATTATGGGCAACCGCCTAACAAATATTTTAAAATGTATAGTTGTTATTGCAAATAATTAGTGTATATCAATGTATATAATATGTAAGTGGGAGGTTTACAGAGTGCTACACTACACATGAAAACAGCACTGCAAGCTAGCAGCTCACGTCATTTTTCTTTAACTAAGTGTACAGGATCGCTTGGGCTCCGCTTGGGTACGTTATGAAATCAGTTTTATAATGGGGAGCCCCTGTACTAATTAACAGAAACCCGAACCAGAGTTCTGTCACTGATGAGATTTCACACTGGTTTATTTCTGCTGTCACAGAGGGCTGGGAACGTTCTGCAAAGAAACTTGTGCAAACTATAACAGTTAAATAATCCAGATTATCTGCATCAGAGCAATGAAGACTTGCTAGGCAACTTGTGATGTTGTGCACTGCGTCCTTTAGACTTAAAAGATGTGTTATTATAGCCCCAAGACCTGAGCTCACTGAGCTAGACGTAAAGCACAAAATACTATTTTGCCGATGACAGCAAGCACAGACTTATAGTTCAGCTGTAACCAGTTCATCGCAGGAAAAGTGAGCATATTTATCGTAATAAACCCACCACTCTTATCTCCACCACTCGCCGGTTTCAATAGTTAACAAATTACAAGATTAAACTGGCATATATGCATTCTCATCGCCTTTTAAACCCATCATTTTGTTAAATTGTTACCTAAGCTCTATGCACGAATACTTGCACGGGTATAACCACCAAATCAGACAAATGAAAACTTCAGCAGAGGATGCTCCCTTTATTTTACGTCTAAAATGTGCTTTGTTTTCCTTCATATACAAGAAGGAATGACTTTACCAAAATGTTCGTTTACAGAACATGAAAACTCACCTTATGCGTAATTTCCTTAAATTCAGAACTCCGAACAGCTGCCGTCCTTCATAGAAAATATTTATCCTTTGTTACCTTTCTACAGAATATTATAGTGAAACACCAAAAGAGAGTGCTGTTCCTCCTGGTGAGAATACACTGCCTTCTAGTGTACCCCTTGGTGGTCCATCACTTTTCATCCGCATTGGATAGCCCTTTTATCTTTGCGCCTTATCCTTAGAAGTTGATTTCCTAGAGGAAACATTGCAGTTGTTTCAGAAGGCTGGCTAGCAACAGTAATTTAAATCTGAAGTCCCAGTGTGAGCAGTCCTGAAATGTAATCAACACTGACTTCTGGAGCTTCCTTCTCGACTCCCTGTTCCTGCATCCCTTAGAGACGTCAACAAACTGCAGCGTATGTCAGTGGTGGGGTGTAGATATGGGGACCCCAAGCCTGGGGAGGCTGAGGGAGCGCCACACGAACCATATGGCTGGATTATGTTACTCATTACTGGAGCTCCTGCCTCACGGTGTGGTCACTCCAGCAGCCGGTCTGCTGTTAGTCGGTCCCCACACGTTTTGCTAGCAAACCCAAATCAATACATTTATTATATGTAGTGGGCAGGCTCCGTGGGTATTAGGGTTGGAGTTTCAAAACCCAATGCTTTGTCATTTACTTGGAGCTAGGTAGCAGAAAGAAAAGGCAAATGCAAGTGTGTGCAATAAAACTAATCCAACAACTTTTAGGTGTAAATACAAGCGGCTTCGCTCCCACGACCCATGCCTCTAAATAAACCCAGGAAAACAAACAGGGCACACGCCAACAAGAGATGCCTCAGTGCAAAAAGGTGGTTAACCACAGTTACATGCTGATTATGTAATTAAAAGAAGAAATGCTTTACGAACGGGGTGTCGCAATTACACTCCATGATCGAGAAAAATACATAAAGTGAAAGAGTAATAGGGTATCTTATCATAACCAATTTGTTTTATATTACAGAAATCGATGATAATAAATTTGCGTCTAGATTGGAGCGACACGAGGCTAGAAATGTGAATCTTTAACATCCTTTTTAAATGGATATGGTCAGAGAAACCTGAACGTTAACCCTTTCTACTAAAATGGAGAAAAAAGTGATGGGAACATATTACAGTGGTTTACAGATTTGAAAGCTGTAACACTGCACTGCCACATAATTCTTTGTCGCATATGAATTGTTAGCTGCCCTGATGTACTCCAAGAGATACAAAGAAAGAAATAGAGAGAGAGAGAGAGAGGTTATAGGAGTGTGAAGTGTTTTACAGCTTTGAAAACTGTAACGCTTTCAGCAAAAACCGACAGGCAGATGGCAAAAACGCACACATGCCAACAGTAAAGTGTAATTCTGAACCTGTAGCAGCTTTAAACTTGTCAAACACTTCCTGTTGCCTTACTGTGTGGACGCCTGATTTGTGTTACAGCTCCTACAGCTGCTGCATCTTCCTGCCACTGTTCAGGGCTGGGCCTGGCTACTGTTAATACTCTAGTGCAAGATCGGAGCAGAACAGCACTGAAAGGTGCTTAATAAAAACTTAAGCATCACTCCTATGTCAGAAAAACGTTTTAACAAGGGGCTATCTTCCTCATCAATATATATATATATATATATATATATATATATATATATATATATATATAAGAGTGTTGGCTCTATCAAACTGCAACTATATATATATAGAGAGAGAGAGAGTTCAAGGAGGTGGCAGTTTTGAGGTGTAGAGTGCCTCTGTGAAAATTGTTTTTGTATTTTATGATCTTCGGAGTGTGGCTATTTCGAGTAGTGACCTCTCAAGGTTTTAGACATTTGGTGTATGATGACTAAATCATGTGTTGGTTAAGTAAGATGTGATTATTCATAGTAAACCCCCTTTGTAGTACACTGAGCTTTTACAGCTCTACTTTCTAGCAACATTTGGAGGCTGAGTGTGAAGTGTGAACTTAAGGTGTTATACAAATATTTAAAATGCTGTAGTACAGTTAGTGCTCCCATGAAATTAATTTGTACTATGAGAGACAGTAAAACAAGAAGAAGAAAAGAAACTGGAAATGTAGAAAGTACAACATAGTTTTCAGTAGGTTGAAGATAATTGTATCTCAGCAGCTTAAAAGCTGTAATATGTTTTGTGCCAAAAAAGTAGTGTGGTAGTACAAAGTGCCCTGAACTTTTAAAGTTGTTCAGCATCCCTCTACTGCTCTATAAAACACACACACACACACACACACACACACACACATACACATACACACATATTATAAAAAATATACATTACTTCTAGATGTGTAGCTTACTGAATGGAAGGGTAGGCCTTAGGCACAGGAAAACTAGGCAGTTTCCTAGGGCAATAATTCTGAATGACAGAGGGACAACCTTTCATGCTTTTTTTAAAATGTAAACATATTAATTGACTTTTTTATTTGTTATTGAACTGCATTAATGCATTGTGTATGTGTGACAATTGCATGATATCCTACACCAACTAGTATTTTCTCTAGTTAATAATTGCTGGCAGTCTATTAATAAGCCGTTGTATTCTTCACTGTTAGCAGGCTGGACAGCATTTGTCTAGAGCTCAGTCAAAGAAATTTTGAATGTGATAAAAATCTTTTCAACCACGCATGTTAAAGTAGCATTTTGCCTTACATTTTCAACTTGAAATAATGAGGTATCGGCGTTTGGTGCCAGGATTTTCTATCTCCCCCTTTAGTTAACTAGGACTGTGGCTCCTGGTGATGCACGACCATTTTCGTTTGTTTAAGCTTCCATATTGCAGTATTTTTTAAGTCCGGTAAACCAAACTAACTTACTATCAACATACTGAGGAACTTAGTCATACAATAACTAGATTTCTTGATACAGAGACTGCATGTACTGAATACATAACCACTGTGCATCAAAGGCGTTACTACTGCATAACTGCTGCTAAACTAATGTTTTTGCCGCTATTCGCCTAGTCACCTGACTAACTGCTAAATACAGAATATTACTCATATCAATGCTGTTCTTAATCTGCATTTTAATTAGTGGATTGTTATGTACGAACTGCTTCTAAAGCAGTTAACTGTACAGATACGGATGAGAGCCTGCCATAACCTGTGGCCTCAATATCTGTTAGCAGTTATTCTCTACGTAGTTTAATGTTGATTTTACTGTTCTACTTAATGCTGCTTTGACCTGAAAGTATGTGTTCAATAAGCTTTAGTCCTAGAGCCCGCTCACCTCTCTCTACGTATTACTGATGGTTTCATTCTTTACTGCTATGATATTTTGTCTAGCCAACTAACCTCTCCCCTCTTCCTCCTATTTCTCTCCTAGTTTCAACTATCCTGATTTACGGGACCCCAACTACACTACCATCAACCAGTGCGAAGTGCACATAAGAAACATACCTCATGGTCAGCAAAAAGCTAACCTGTATGTTCAGCCTTTGTTATTTAATATTGTATTGTATAGTAAGTTTGAATATGTGCTGGTACATCACCAGGACCGCATCTAGTTAGCTCTGACCTAGCCCCCACCCCCTTTTCTTAATTTGCTGTGTTCTACTTATTCACAGCCCCCTAAAATAAGCTACCCAACTGCCTCATGTCAACAGCCATAATTTGAGTTTGTTCAGTATCTGTTAAATAAACCCTCACATAGACTGAATCTAATCTGAGTTTTTCAAACTAAGATTTCTGCTGGTATAGATCTTCACTCGATATTTTTTTAAACTGCTCAATAGGTTGTTTTTTTGTGGTCACAAGCTCCTATGATCTGGTCCAACCCACACTGTTTGCCCTAACTCCGCTCGGACTCACTCCACTCCCCTATCCTTCCCCCATTCTCACCCACCACCACCTTCCTTACATTTTAAGCCACACCCCTAACACACCCTCAGGCAACTACATTACATCACATTCACTGTGTTCACCACACCACTCCCATACTAGCTCCACTTTCATTCACTTCCACTCCCTCCCTCAAAGTACAAAAACTCTACCCAAAATAACAGCCAAACTATCAAACACTGCCAGTTATAACCAATACAAGCTAAAACATCACTCCTACAAGCTCAAGAAACATCATATCTGTTTTCTTTCACTAACATGCTCCACCTAAGTATTTACAGCCATTCAATGCTGCTAACAAGCCTTATACTACTTGCACCCATTACTTCATATGATATCAATCTTCCCAGCTCACTCCCACATCATGCCTCCTCTACCACTCACACCAAAACACCAGCACCCACCTTCTCCTCCATCATCCCATCACACCTACACACTAACATCTATCCCCTTACTCTTAAACCTATTTTACCCTTCCACCATACCAATAACATTTCCACTAAATATGACAAGTACATAATTAACCTTATAAAAAGCAAAGTAGACATTGCAGCCAGACTATCTCTAAGTGGAGACATATATCACAGTCTTGACCCATTTGATAACCATACCCCCATAACTAACCCTAATCCATCATATAACACATCCTTACTTCCTAGAACAGCTAATGACCTGCGCATACTAAATATGAATGGCAGAAGCATAACCAATAAAGTCTATGACCTTCACGCTAATCTTTCCTTATATTCCCCTAACATCGTTTTATTAATGGAAACATGGCTTAAACGTGGCATTTCCAATAATGAAATCCTAGCACCTGGCTATGATATCCTACATAATGATTGAACAGCTAAAAAAGGGAGGCGGAGTAGCTATACTATTTAAAAATTTATTAAATGTGGAAAAGCTGGACATACACACACCTTTATTAGGCAATGCAGAAACAATACTAGCAGAACTAAAAATTAACCCCAGAAAAAATATTTACATAATTGGTTGCTACATGCCACCCAGCAACAACATACCCACCCTGGAAACCCCACTTAAGTGGGCCTCAAAGTCCTCCAACTTGAAGCTTTCATCTTGGAGGACTTCAACATTGACTGGGTAACTTATAACCCAAGCTCTTCTACAAATTTCATCAACCTCCATGGATTTTCTCAGCTTATCCAGTCTCCCACAAGAATTGACAAAACCACCAAGAGACAGTCAATACTTGACTGGATTCTGGCAAACAGACCCACTCTCATATGTCAGTCAGGATGTCTCCTTGATAGTATAAGTGACCACTTACCTACATTTGTAATAAGACATCGCACATATCAGGAAAAGCCCACCAACTACCAGGTAATAAAAAACAAGAAAAACTTGAATCCATCATGCTTTATTAATGCACTAAAACAATGTACATGGACTCCTCTCAAGAATCCTAACCTTGATGAAGCTGTTCAGTTCTTCAACTCAACCTTCCTAGATATCTTAAACTCCCAAGCTCCTACTAGAACTATTAGAGTCAAGTCTAACTATGCTCCCTGGTTGAGCAAGGAGATTAGATCCTTACTGAAATCCAGAGGCAAAGCCTGGGATCACTGGCACAAAACTGAATCCCATACAGATAAACAGACATACCTGGAACTCCATAACAAATCAAAGAAATGTGTGAAATAGACAAAATTACCTACTACAAGCTTAATATCAAAATAACCCAAAAAAATTCTGGACAGCCATTAACAACATTCTCCTTCCTGGAAAAGCTAGTACCCCACACCAACCTTAACTAATACCTCACTCAATGTTCCCACCATCTTCAACAAATTCTTCACTGAGTCCATACTAGCCCTTGCCAACTCTCAAAACTGTGTATTCTCGAGGGGCGGAGCCTGAATGGCTAACTGAAAGCAACAGTATTCTAGAGCTCCATATAACTAGTTAAATGAGACAGGAAAACATTTTTTTTCTTCAAAGTATAAAATCTTATGGATAAAAGACTAATTTACATAATTAGAACATTTGGTTCATAGGTTCATAGGTTGGTACTAGGCTATCGGCCCTAGGGCCTATACAAGCCTAGCCATAACAATTCCCTGGCTATTTTATCCCACACCATTTACTTCCCTGGACCCCTGTCTAGCAGGGTGACTGACGTGATCCCCGGGGTAAATTTCCTTTCTCCAATCCAATCAAGGTTCCTTTTGAAGAGGTCCAAAGAGGCACTCTGCTTGACATGTATGGGCAGTCTATTCCAGAGTCTGGGGAGTCTCTGGGTCAGGAACCTATCCCTCCAGCATGTTTTGTTTATTGTGATGACAAAGTTTAGATCCCTGGAGCTTGTGGCTCTAGAGGATTGGGATTTCTTTAAGTGTAGCATGTCCAACAGCTCTGGGTTTGACATGGCCTTGTATGTTAAGCAGATATTGTCTCTGAGTAGACGATATGCGACAGAGTATAGCTGGAGTTTTTTAAGGCGGTCAGCATAGGGCATCTGCTTTAGGCCTGTTATTCTTTTTGTGAGGTATTTCTGTAGCCTTTCCAGTTGTTGCAGATGTCTTGAGAGGTACATACCAAACGGGGTGTTGTATTCTATAATGGGTTCAATGAGGGATGAGTACAGTGGCACAATGACCTCCTTTTTTCTGGATAAAAAGCCCTTAGTGATGAGGTGTGCCACAAATAAGGATTTCCTGACCATTGTGGCAATGTGGTTATCGAAGGTGAGACCACTGTCCACCTGTGTCCCTAAGTCTCTTATCACAGGTGAAGTTTTACAAATAATTTCCTGTCAAAAAGCTTGGAGATATATTCACTTGTTAAAATGAGCAACTCAAGGGATTCTCAACAGGATGCTGCCTTAAAAAGGAACTACAACAGATGACATCCATACCGTTCAACCTGGAAACATCACAATTCTGAACAAAGCCCATGAAAAATAGGTACAAATCTGTATGCTGATTAACATAAAATTTGTATACATACTTATGTAACCCTGCCCACTCCAATGGAATTGTGGGAAATGCAAACTGAAGAACAGACAACCAAAATATGATCATGAAACACAAAATAAGAACAATAGTGTTTTCTTTACATTAATATTTGAACTTCTGCAAAATTGCAAAACTAAAATAAAATATTCTTTTAGAAAAATAACACTGAACAATGACATTTAAAATAAAGTTCTCTAGATTCGTTATATAACTAAAAATAAAATTTACTGTCTTGTACTTCTAACTAATTAGTCTACTTAGTTACTGCTAGTACACACTTATAAAACAAAAAGACAAACAAATTCTAACAAGTAGTGGTGGTGAATGGTGCGTAAAATTTAAATAAATCAAAATGAAATAAGAATAAGATTAACTTGTATAAAAATAAAACTTAAATACAAAATGACAAATTACATTTTTACCCGTTAACTAACTAAGTAAATACTTACCAAATGAAAATAGTCCTTGAACCAAATAAGGAATCAGATGCAAAAACCAGAGAATACAAGAAAACGTAAAATAATCTGGTTCACTATTATTCCGAGAAAGCGCTTACCTTACTACAATAAAGGATATATTGATTTTCACTGCTGTGTGGAACTAGATTATTTTTCTTTTTCTTGTATTCTCTAGTTTTTGCATCTGATTCCTTATTTGGTTCAATGACTGTTTTTGTTTGGTATATTTTCTTTATCTTTGAACCAAGCATGGCGGGAAATGAAATGGATCGTTTGGACAACTTTGTACCTTTGATGGATTTGCCATCAATTAGGAGGAACAACTATCGTTTGTCTACTTTATTGGACTTTCAATCTAATCCATTACTTAATGGAACTTATATGCAGACAACATCACTGACTCCAGATAATCCTGATTTATCTGCAGCTTTCAGAGATGACTATCATAATCTGGAGAATAAACTTTATAAGTTTAAGCACTTGCAGTGGCAGCACTTTCATCTTGAGGCTTCACTGAGCCTTAATATAGCACCAAGGGGGCTTAGGGTTCTCGCCATGCCCAGTTATGGGCAAGCTTATCCTGAGCTACTTAGGCGCTGGTAGTTACTTAACCTTGAGTGCAGTGCTAAATATATGCAGCTCCTTATCGAATTTTTTAGACCAGAGGAGCTAAAACTATCTAATGAAATCACTGAGTTGCAAAACATAATTAACAATACCTATTCAGATGAACTTGTTGGTGATAAAATGGATGTGCTGTTTGAAAATATTACTGGTTATGACAAGAGACTTTCTGCTACCAAAAACAAAAAAATTACAAGGGGATTTGAAGGATTTTAAAGAAGGTAATGTCTTCTCTTGGGTAAATGAAAGGGTTAATACTAACTCCAACATACAGCATATAACATGAAATGGGTGGAGCTCTGTAAGACCCAGAACTACATTGCATTCAACTGTTTCAGATGAACAAGCAGCATATGCAAATGCTGTTGAAACTACCACTTCTACAGAACCCACAGAACTGTTGTGCAATGTTCCTGTTAGTGAGGGAATTGTTTCAGAAGTTAACCTAAATACATTTGTAGCTGCTGTAAGCATTCACTCTGATGCTAACACAAGCACTGCAGCTGTTAGACCTAAAACAAGCATGGCTTCCAGTGCGAGCTTGAATTCCACAGAGCAGGCCTCTGTGCTATCAGGCTGTACCCATGAACATTTTTTTATTGAAAGAACCCCTGCCTATAAGAGGCAGATCGAGGAATCACCTGCAAAATCAACATACACAATGACTACACAACCAGGAGGATGAAATAAGGTCAGGAAAGAGATACAAACAAGCTTAGTTCACAATATCTCTACTTTAACTGACTCACAATTATCTGTGTTAAACAGAGGTTTAACCTTTGTTCCGGCTCAAAGAATGGACATAACAGAGGTAATTAAAGACCTACAACTTTTTGGCAGAACTCTTACACTTAAAGCTATGTTTGGTAATTCTAATAATGCTGATTGCATATTTAGAAAGCCCAGCACTTACATACCACCTAGTAATTCTACTATAGATCTGTTTATTGACTTTTGTAAAAAACAACTTAGAGAGAAGTCTCTAGATAAGCAAACTAATAACTTTAGTAATTTATCAGCTGTAGAGATACAAGCTCTAGTTGAATTGAAAGAACTAAATAGAATAGAAATACGTCCAGCTAATAAAGGAGGTGGTATTGTTGTTATCGACAAGGACAAATATATAGAATCTATGTTAAGTCATCTCAGTGACGTTGATACATATGCTATCTTACCTATGCATATACTTAATATAGAAAAAGTACAGTTTTTGATCTTTGATTTATTAACAGGCATGATATGTGAGCAACTGTTTGAGTATTTCAAGGTAGAACATCCAACAGTCCCTTTGATATATGGTCTACCCAAAAAACATAAGAATCCTTTAACTCCACCTATGCACCCTATAGTTTCAGGCCAAGGTTGGGTAACTGAGCCACTTTCTATCTTTGTAGAAAAGACTTTGCATGCTGCCTTGGCTAATTGTAGCACTGTTTTAAAAGATACCAAGAGTTTTTTAAATGAGCTATCTAAACAAAATGAAATTATCTTAGGACAATGTTTATTTGTAAATCTGGATATTTAATCATTGTTCACTGTTATACCCAATGAATGGGGAATTAAAAATGTCAGAGAATTACTGTGTGAGAGAAACACCCCTGATACTAAGGTGACACTTATTTGCACACTTTTGGAAATCATCCTAGAAAACAATGTGTTTATTTTTAATGATGTTTATTATGCACAAAAAGTTGGCGTAGCTATGGGCACAGCTTGTGCTAATAGCTACGCCAACCTATCCCTAGCTAATTGGGAAGCTAAACATGTACTTTCAAATAATGAATACCAGGTTAACATCAAATAGTATAAACATTTTGTGGATGATATTTTGTTGTTGTGGCATGGCTCAGAGCAGCGGCTACAAGAGTTTCTTTTATACTTAAATCAGTTAAATACTTTCTTGAGTTTTACCTATGAATATTCTGATAAAGAAGTAGAGTTTTTGGATGTTAAAATTACTAAAAATAATTTATTCACTGTGTCTACTACTTTGTATAAGAAAACCCAGAGCTGTTGGACATGCTCCACTTAAAGAAATCCCAATCCCTCTGAGCTACACACTCTAGGGACCTAAACCTTATCACCACAATAAACAGAACATGTCGGAGGGATAGATTCCTGTCCCAGAGACTTCCCATACTCTGGAATAAACTACATATCTATATCAAACAAAGCTCCTCATTAGCACTCTTCAAGAAAAATCTTGATGATTGGATGGGAAATAGGAAATTCACCCCAGGGATCACCTCTGTGGCTCTGCTCGACAGTGGCACAGGAAAATAATTTTCTTGGGTGGCAAAAGCCAGGGTACCTTTTTGGCTGGGCTTGTGTAGGCCCCAGGGCCGATAGCCTAGTACCTACCTATGAACCTATGAACTGTTAGAAAGAATAATGTTCTACACTATGGCAGTATGCATCCGAATCATACAAAATTTAATGTGTTGAAAGGACAGATATTTTGAACTATGAGACTTTTTAATGATGATGATAGTCTCATTGTTGCATTACAAACACTTTAACAAGAATTTTTAGAAAGAGGCTATAGCAGTAAACTTACTGATTCTCAAATAGTAGAAGGATGGCGGCATAGGTCAGGTAAGTGCTAGCCATACTTCCCCCCCCCACTAGTATTAACAATAGGGATAATACTGACAATACTTTCTCAAGTGACACTTCCACTGATACCTCTAGCAATAAACTAAGGATGCCATTGACTTTTGCCAGCAATGTGCATGTAGCATGTGATACTATTAAAAAGAACTGGGATATTCTGTCTACGGTACATGAGTTGAATTGGGTCATTGGCACACAGCCAGATTTTGCTTTTAGAAATAATAGATCACTTAAGAGTCAGCTCTGTTACCGATCCTTTAATACTAAATCAACTATATTATTTGGTAGACTTGGTACATATATGTGTAGGAATTGTATGGCCTGTACACATATATACATTGGTAATCATTTCACACATCCCACTTTGGGTTTTAAGATAGATACTGCTTTTTATGCAGATTGTCAAACAAAAAATGTTGCCTATTTTTGCTATTGTACTACCTGCTTTTCATTTTACATAGGGAAAACAAACAGGGTGTTTAAGGATAGAATACTTGAACACCTTAGGGATATTAGGAATGTTAAACAAACCAGCGCACTATCACTACATGTAGCTGAAGAGGGTAAAGAACATACATTTAGCTTTATGGTACTAGAGATTCTGCATAGTACCAACAGAGGAGGTGACATAAATAACAGAACAGAATCTAGTGAACAGAAATGGATGTTGCAATTTCAAGCTGATAAACCTCTTGGTTTAAACAACAGAGTTTCCCTGAAACCATTCCTTAAAGCACGGCCATTAAAGCATTGATTTCTCTTTTAATATTTTATCATATAAATTTCAATAGTCCATCTTCCATCTTTTATTATTTTTTTCTATTGTATTCGTTACCATTTTTAAGTACATATTGTTCATTTAGTCTGTTTTTATTAAATTTTTTAAAGATCTATATATTCTACAGATGTATTTTATCACATGGCTTTTAGCTATGATGCACATTTTATCTGATTTTTGATTGGATGTTTTAGTGTTTAAAAATGTAACTGTTATTCTATATTTGTTGGTCTGATGAAGCGGATGTTATTCCAAGAAAGCGCTTACCTTACTACAATAAAGGATATATCGATTTTCACTGCTGTGTGGAACCAGATTATTTTTCTTTTTCTTGTAAGTAAATACTTACTTGTATGATGTTTACTAAAGTGATGTTAGTCACTGACTTGTTTAATGGATTGTGAGTCATGTACAAGATGGACTATTGAATGTTATTTCTGTTTACCTATGTTTGCTGAATTTCTTTTATTAGAACTGATTTTAAACAAGGAAAATAATGGGAAGGAAATCTCTGTTTTTGGTCAAGGGAGGAGAGGCTTAAGAGTATTCTAACTGCCCTGAGAACTCTCTAATATGCTCTAAACATTATTTGATTAATACTTTCCTAAGGTAAATCTTGATTACCATATGGGTACCTACACATTCATTCTAGATTTGATGTGATTACCCATTCTGGAAGCAGGAGGTGCCCTATGCAGGGTGGGAATTGTCAGGGTGATCATAGTTCATTCTTAGACTCTGCTTTGTAAATCTATAAATATGTAAAATCACTGCACACTCGACTGTAGGGATCCTCTACTCAGAGTCAGGATAACACTGATAAGCCATGTCTTTTTATAAGTGTAAGTTGAAGTTGGTAAGCTGAAGAGTGGGAAAGTAAAGGAAGACAGTACACCTACAGTAAATTCATATTTCATTGGTAATCACTCATTGTCTCCTGTAGAGTCCTTTTAGTCAAATTATTTTAGTAATAATCTATTTGTTGTTGGCTTATTTCGTGTATGCTCCTCTGTTGCATTTAATTTATCTGAAATGACATATCTGACATGTTTGGGATCTCTTAAGGGTAACTAAATATTGAATATTTTCTAAGTCAACATAATAATTGTTTACACTACTAACATTCCATCCTGATATATAAAATACTATAGAATAATAATATAATAATATAGAATTTCATCTCTTTTAAGAAAATTATCCATATAATAATTTAACATATGGAGCTTAGTTGATATTTTTGGTTAAAGGTATGAGTGATAATCCAATAGATCTATCTTTATCTATTGGATTAGGAATGACTTTCATTCCATGTTTAATGGGAAATTCATATTTACTTGTATTTGATACTTTATAATTAATGTTTTATAGAAGTACTTTTTTAAAGCCTGACCAGAATTTTACCCTACTTGTATTTAAAGAAGAAAGAACATTAAATTACACTCCCAAGTTTACACACATAAAAATAGCATTCAATGTTATCAGAGAATATGGTATAACTACTATAATCAAAATAAAAAAAGCAAAATGTTTCTTCCAACAATAAATTGAAATGGATTTAACATTCTTATCATTAAATACTAATGGCTTAAATAATGCAAATAAAAGATCAAACTTACTAAAATATTTAAATCTAAATAAGTTACAAGTAGTATTTTTCCAGGAAACACATTTTAAGACTAATGATAGCTTTATTTGCAACCCTAAGGACTATACAGTCTTAACTCAATCCTCCTATAAAACAAAGACAAAAGGAGTATCAATTCTCTGGAAGAAAAACATAATCACTCCAAAAGTTATTTATAAATAGGAAGACAAAGAAGGTCTACTAGCATTTGTTATAATTAAATTTATTAACAGAATATGGACCTTAGCTAATCTATATTGGTTCCCAGGAATTGGAGCAGGAACGGTTAAAAACACCTAGATTTTATTTCCAACAATTATAAATGAAATCTTATACTGGGAGGAGACTTTAATTGTACCTTAGAAGCTTCTGAAACCACCAAGAAGTCTTTTTGCATAGCAACTATTTCAAAATCCTTAAAAAAGATGGATTGATTCATTTAATTTAATAGACACTTTTAAATTAAAAGATGATAAAGCCTTATTATTTTCCCATAAAGACCATAGATTTGGAACACAAACCAGAATAGACAAATTATTCATAGTTTAAGATTTACAAACAAAAATCCTCACATCTCAATAGTTCCATGTCCCTTCTCAGATCATGACTATCTGATAATGAAGCTCCAAATAGAGTTTAAACCTTTAATCTTATCAACTAGAATGCCATCATATATCACAAAAATTAAAGAATTCAGACACTGGATGTTGTCAGAACTACAATTATTTCTTGAAATTAATAATACAACAGAAATCAGTACAGTCATGGTTTGGGACTCATTAAAAGCACATTTATTTGGTAAGATCCCTAGCTGGTACAAAAACAAAGTTAGAGAGTGGGAATCTGAATCATTAGACTTGTAAACCAGACTCTTGACAACAAAATCTAAAAAAAAAAATCAGAATTGTCCAGAAGTCAAAAAAGAACTAGAGTAATTAAATAAAAAATATAATGAAATTCTAACACACAAACATGTCTAGCCTTGGAAAAATTAAAAATAAACCCATTAGCCACCTCCCCCAGATATCTACATAACTCATCTACAAGAATTAAAATACAATCTAAAGCAAATAACATTAGTAGTATATATAATGAAAAGAAAGGGGAAAAAGTATCAGATATAGGAGAAATCCTTGAAGCATTTCGGTTCCATTATATGGAACACTTCAAAAAAGAAGATTTAGATACCAACCAAATAAACTTAGATACAAACCTTTAAGAGAAACAAAGTTGAAAAACACGAGCCAAAGTACACTTCCAGTGAATTTTAATGAAGCTCCATGAACTTAGCACTTTCACCATCCACTAATGGCATCATCAGAGTTATTAGGAGCCATAAACATACATCATTTATACACAAATTAATTACTCAGCCTCCAATGAAAAACAAACACATCATCTTAAAGCTACATCCCTAAAAAGACACACTAAAACAATACAATCATGCCATAACAGCAGTAAAATACATTCATGAATATTCCTACCAAAATAAAATAAAAACATTATAGAATGCATTTATGTATAAAATGTCAATATATTACATTCATATAATATATTATATTATGGTATGTTATAAACATGAAAAACTGTCATATTAATAAATTGATTCACAGTTTATTAGCTCTTTGTTTCAAAACTGGCCTGATGGATATATGGTCATTTAGACCAGGTGGAGAAATTGCATTTAAGATAACCTGCCATTTATACTCCGAAAGTTTAACCTTAAGGTTATCATCCCCTCCTCTGTCACTAGGAACAACCCTATCAATCACAAAAAATATGAACTTATAATTTGAACAAATGACACTGTGCATGTATAGGGCATTATATAAGTCTTTTACCCTGATGGCCCTGAGGTATTCTTCTATCTAAGTGTAGTTTTCCCCAATGTAGAATCCAGTACAGGTGGTGCAAGTTGCTAAATATACCATCTTTTGAGTGTTGCAACTGCACCTACCTGGACAGGATATAGTCCTGTTGTACCCCGGGACAGTAACATAGGGCCCATCGTTTATAAATTTACAAAACTTACATGTCCCACATTTATACATCTTGGAACATGTATATGTGGGCCTATGTGATTCCAAAAACTCTTTTATATTTCTTCCCCTTGAGAAGACCACCCTAGGGTAACTTTCTAATTATCTCTTCAATTCCTTATCAAATGTTACATCCCAGGCTATCCGAATAACATCCATTAAATCAGATGTTTGTTATATTTAAGAACCAAAGCTCTGGAGTAAAAAATATTAGTTCTTTCTTCCAATCCAGTATTACCTCCCAATAAAATGGGGGTGAAGGAAGTTTCCCTTTTATTAATGACCTCATTCTGTATTGATATTAACATTTTTAAAGGTTTTTTACATGTAAGTTTTGTAGATTTATAAATGATGGATTCTGGATACTACGTTGGGAAAACTACATGTAGATTGAAGGACAGGATATCTGAACACCTCAGGGCCATCAGGGTAAAAGACTTACATAATGCCCTATACATGCACAGCGTCATTTGTTTAAATTATAAGAAGATGTGATTGATAGGATTGTTCCTAGTGAGAGAGGAGGGGATGACAACCTTAAGGTTGAACTTTTGGAGTATAAATTACAGGTTATCTTAAATGCAAATTCTCCACCTGGTATAAATGACCATATATCCATCAGGCCGGTTTTGAAACAAAGAACTAATAAACTGTGAATCAATTTATTAATATGACAGTTTTTCATTTTTATAACATACCATAATATAATGTATTATATGAATGTAATATATTGACACGTTATACATAAATGTATTCTATAATGTTTTTATTTTATTTTGGAAGGAATATTCATCAATGTATTTTACTGCTGTTATGGCATGATTGTATTGTTTTAGTGTGTCTTTTTAGGGATGTATCTTTAAGATGATGTGTTTGTTTGTCATTGGAGGTTGAGTAATTAATTTGTGTATAAATTATGTATGTTTATGGCTCCTACTAACTCTGATGGTGCCATTAGTGGATGGTGAAAGCGCTAAGTTCATGGAGCTACATGAAAATTCACTGGAAGTATGCTTTGGCTCGTGTTTTTCAACTTTGTTTCTCTTATTGGTTATTCACCCATTGGGTGATTTGTTTTGTGTTTAGATACAAACCTTATCAATATAAAAAAAAATCCAGAAAACTTAAAACTAGACCTACAAAAACCTATATCCTGCAAATAAATTGTTGACAAAATAAAAGAAAGTAAATCTAACAAAGCTCCAGGGATAGATGCTATAATTATGGAAATTTACAAACTCTTCCTTTCAATAGTAATCTCCCTTTTTCATAAAACTTTGCTAGAAGTTCAATCAGAAGCAAAAATACCACCCTCATGGAAATATTCTCTCATAACACCAATTCTAAAAGATAATAAACCATCAGACCTTTGCACCTCATACAGACCTATATCATTACTGAATAATGATTACAAAATATTCCTGTCAATCCTAGCTAACAGAATGAAAATCCCAATTTCAAAGACAATTAATAATGATCATACTGGATTTTTATATAACAGGCACACACATGATAATATTAAAAGGATACTTACTCTTATAGATCATGTGAATAAAGAAGATAGAGAAACACTTGTAATCAGATTAGACATAGAAAAAGCCTTCGATTCCCTCAACTGGGAATATCTATTTAGAACTTTAGCATTATTTGAATTTCCTCCTCCCTTCATCTTATTGCTAACAAATATATATATTAATAACTTAGCTTACATTAAATTAAGTCCTTTCACCTCAGAATCTATCCATAAAACGAAAGGTACTAAACAAGCATGCCTCCTTTCTCCAGTTTTATTTGTGTTGGCTATAGAAATAGTTGCAGAAATAATACGTAATAATCCAAGAATAAAAGGAATAGAAGTCTATGACCAGTACATATCTAAAATAATGCTTTTTGCTGGTGATATTTTATTAACCCTATCAAACTCCAGAGAGTCATTAGGAGAGCTAGAAGAAGTAATGGAGACATTTTATAAGATTTCAGGTCTACACTTTAGTAGATCAAAATCAAAATTTCCATTTTAAATAAGAAAAAAGAACTACAAGTTACAGATAAATCCATCACAGGAAAACAAGAACTTACGCTAAATTATTTAGGAATAGTGTTACGCAAAAATATAAATGAAACAATATTAATAAATTATAAAAACATTATTGAAACAATAAAAATATATATAGAAATGTGGAACAAAATTATATTAACTTTTGAAGACAGATTGCAATTAATAAAAATGGTCTTATTGCCAAAAATACTATATGTAGCATTAGCAATACAGTTAATTCCTGAAAGATGCATTCTTAAAGAAATAAACTCATGTTTAATAACATTTTATGGTATCCCAAAAAGAATAGAGTAGTTCTAACTCATCACATTAGACCCTGGAAACAAGGAGGATTGAACTTCCCAGAAATAGTAACATATATAAAAACATCTGTGCTTAAACTACAATAGACTGGATAAACCCAAATTATTTTGCCAACTGGAAAGAATTAACAATGGCTATAGTAACAAATTAATTTAATCTGTTAAAAAAAATTAACAGTAGACAAATCAAACAAACCCTGGTATATACTATGCATAAGTATACAATATAACAAAACCTTCTAAAACAACACTGATTAATCATTACATCAATTCCTTTAGGAAACTTATCAATGCAAACATAGATCTAAAACTTTGGTTTGACCTTTTAACCCTATTTACCATTACTAAGAACTTTCCTAAAAATATATATATAGGGAAACAATAACCTCCTGGGAACAAAATGGATTTTTATGCTGGTTTCAATGTGTAAATAAATTAAATGTTTTAGATATACATATGATAAAAATGCTTACAATATTCCAACACAGGACTGGTTGACCTTACAAAGCATTCTAATGTACACTCAAGGATTATGCAGATTAAATAATAATTCTTCATTTAAAGATATTCCAAATCTAATACGTTTTCTGTAATAATTTACATAGTTGTGAAAAGAAAAATTCCATTTCAAATCTATATAAAGAGTTAATAACATATAAAACAATTCCCAAACCATCATACTGGCAGTTCTTAACAAAAGGTCAGTCATCGCAGTTAACAGAAGAAATTAAAACTAACATCTTACTATCAGTTAATTACACCTCTAACACACAGTACTGGAAAATATTTAACTGGAAATACTTACATAGAGCATTTTTAACACCAGATAGAATTAAAAAGATCAATATTACTACAAATGGTTTTTGCTGTAGATGTGAAAAGTCAAATAAAGCAGACTGGATTCATATTTTTATGAATGTAATAAAATTAAATCATATTGGAATGGAATCAATCATTTTTTACAAGCTTTATTTAATGTATCCTTTACCTTAACTAAAGCATTGATTATACTAAATGTAAATAAATGAAGGTTCCTACCTGAATAAGACAAATATGTATTTGTTATGAACAATACTTGCTATATCTAGGAAATGCATAACCAGAAGGTGGAATTCAAATACACCCCCGACCTTGGAAGAATTCTACACTTTACTGAAGACAACTGCATCAATGGAAATAAAAATCAAAGAACTACAAATCTATCCCAGGCCATTGGTAAATAATCCTTGGAAAAAAGTTATATATTTTTTGGACACTCTGCAATAATCAATATTGTATCTCTGATAACTAACCTGTTAATTCTATATTTAATAACATACAGTGTATATAATTGAAAGTCAGGCTATTGTAAATATTGTATATAGTTGTTTAAAATGATATTAAAAAATATTATGCAAATGTTATTTTAACTAAAAATAAAAAAAATTTTGAGGAAAAAAAAAAATGTTTATTCTCCAGCCCACCTCCAAACTACCAAGCAGCAAACAATGGCTTTAGCTTCCATTATGTCTCTATTGACACGATTAAGAAACTTCTTAAGAAACTAAAACCTACAACCCTAGCCCCTGACAAACTTCTAGCTGAATTTTTGAAAATAGCCACTGATGCCATTGCATACCCTGTCTCCATACTTATCAACCGTTCATAATTTACTGCTCCAGAAAGGGGGTAACTCTAAAGAGTTAACCAATATTATATATATATATATATATATATATATATATATATATATATATATATATGGATTCCTATTACAAGAACAAAAGTTCACTACTTCAAACTTGTAATAGGAAGCCTCATTTCGGCGAAAGTTCACTTTAACGAAAGTGAACTTTGCATAAGTGCACTTCACCTAAAACACCGCAGCACAGTGGAGGACATAAAAAACAAGCTATGTCCTCCACTATGGTGTGATAGTCATAGACCTTAGAGTTAGGGCATGGGTTAGGTTAAGGGGATAGTTAGTAAAGCTATCCCCTTGCCCTAACCCATGCCCTAACCCTAAGGTTTGTGACTATCGCACCATAGTGGAGGACATTGCTATGTCCTTCACTGCGCTGCAGTCATCACGGACCTTAGGGTTAGGGCACAGGTCATGGTAAGGGGATAGACCTATGGGCTATCCCCTTACTATGACCCATGCCCTAACCCTAAGGTCTGTGAGTGCTGCACGGAAGTTCAGTACAACACCCGTTCATTGTACTGAACTTCGCGTAAGTGCACTTTCGATTAAGTGCACTTTTGCTGCAGTGAGTATTGCATGCACTATTTCGAATTAGTGAAAATTCGATCTAGTGTATAGAACCCATAGATATATATATAGCCTATTGCTATACTATCACCTCTGCCCAAAATACTGGAAAGGTGTATACATTCTCAACTCATGGAATACCTCACCATCGATAACCTTCTTACAGACACTCTACATGGCTTCAGGCCCCATTACAGCACCACAACAGGCCTTATGTCTTTCACTCACATAGTAAACAACTACAGAAATAATGGCAACTATGTCTTGGCTATCTTTCTTAACCTCTCTAAGGCATTTGATATACTTAACCACAACAAACTCATTAAATCACTCTCAGAACTGAATCTTAAGAAACCCACCATTTCCTGGTTTCAAAGTTATTTAACAGGAAGACAGCAAGCAGTGCAATGGGGTCTAGAACTCTTTCCTTTATTACCAGTCACACTGGGTGTTCCTCAAGGCTCCATCCTTGGTCCTTTACTTTTCTCTGTCTTCACTAACAACCTCCATACCTCTACTCTACATGCCTCAGTTATACAATATGCTGATGACTCAGCACTAATCTGTTCCTCTCCCTAAAATTACGAACACAAACCTCTTTCCTTTCTGTAGAAGAATGGCTTACCAACTCTCAAATAATAGTCAACCCCAATAAAACCATCCTTCCCATATTCAACCCTGTCAATCCTCTTACGCCCATTTACTATCATTTCTAACAATAAAACAACTATCTTTCCTGTCAGTCACATCAAACTTCTAGGAGTAGGGAAAGACTGCAGCATGAAATTTGATGTCCACATTTCACACACCATAAAGAAAGTACAAAACAATTGGGGGCACTATACAAAAATAAACAATTCCTCACAAACAACACCAAGACTAAAATAGCACAAACACATCTTATCTCTTCACTTCTGTATTCCTCCCCTATCCTCACCAATCTTAGAAAGTCTGATTTAATTAAACTTGCTGCCTGTTATAACAAAATTTGTCACCAATAGCCCACATCAACCACACCACTGCTCAGCCCTTAAACAACTCAAGTGGCTTGAACTTCCCTATCTTCTTCTTTACAACCAACTCTTACTAACCTATAAGGTTCTGTACTACCCTGATAAAACCCCTGCAATACAAAATCTAATACAGACCTATTCCAGAACTAGGGTCCTACACTCCAACAATAAACCTCTCCTTCAAGTCACTAAAACCAAAACCTCTGCAGGAGCCTTCATCTATTCAAATTGCATAGCAAAAAATGGAACACCTTATCCGTTAACATAACAGCCACATAATCTGTGGCTCAGTTTAAAAAATCACTAAAAACACACCTGCAAGCAAACTGGATTTGCAACTGTGACTCCCCAGGCTAGAATTTTCCAACTCCATCTGCTCTCCCTGGATTAACCTTCCTCCCTCATTCTCTGACTGTCGCTCACCCTGGATTAACCTTCCTCCCTCATTCTCTGACTATTACTCACCCAGGGTTAACCTTCCTCTCTCATTCTCTGACTATTACTCACCCAGGGTTAACCTTCCTCCCTCATTCTCTGGCTATTACTCACCCTGGATTAACCTTCGTCCCTCATTCTCTGACTGTTGCTCACCCTGGATTAACCTTCCTCCCTCATTCTCTGACTGTTGCTCACCCTGGATTAACCATCCTCCCTCATTATCTGACTGCTGCTCACGCTGGATTAACCTTCCTCCCTCATTCTCTGACTATTACTCACCCAGGGTTAACCTTCCTCCCTCATTCTCTGACTATTACTCACCCATGGTTAACCTTCCTCCCTCATTTTGTGACTATTACTCACTCTGGATTAATCTTCCTCCCTCATTCTCTGACTATTACTCACCCTGGATTAACCTTCCTCCCTTCTGTAATAGTCAGAGAATGAGGGAGAAAGGTTAATCCAGGGAGGAAGGTTAATCCAGGGTGAGCAACAGTCCGGTAATGAGGTGGATTGGACACTCTAAATTGGCCCTAGGTGTGAGTGTGTGTGCCTTCTGTGGAAGGTTGGGTGCTGGGCTGGCAACTTGACACTGTAAATCTCCACTGCCAATCATGAGTGGATGGGTGATCTGCTGTGGTGACCCCTAACTGGGAAAAGAAGAAGTTCTTTCTAAGGTGAGCAACAGTCAGAGAATGAGGGAGGAAGGTTAATCCAGGGTGAGTAATAGTCAGATAATGAGGGAGGAAGGTTAATCCAGGGTGAGTAATAGTCAGAGAATGAGGGAGGAAGGTTAATCCAGGGTGAGTAATAGTCAGAGAATGAGGGAGGAAGGTTAATCCAGGGTGAGCAACAGTCCGGTAATGAGGTGGATTGGACACTCTAAATTGGCCCTAGGTCTTTGGGATGTGGGAGGAAACCAGACCACCCGGAGGAAACCCACAAGACCCAGGGAGGACATGCAGACTCTGCACAGAAGGCAACCCACCTGAAGATCGAACTGGAGAACCTCTTGCTGTGAGGTGGCAATGCCAACTGCTGTGCCACCGTGGGCACCCACAGTGTAACCTTAGAGAGAGCACTACAGTTAAAAGAGATACAATTAACAGCAGAGGCAATACTGCAGTACACACAATATGACAACTGGGGAACATTGTAGTTTACACAGAGGATGAAGTTATAAACTGTTATACACAAGCAGAACAAGATCATGGTCAAATGGGGCCCTAGACAGGGTAATGGATCAGATAATGAACATTATATGTGTCCCTGCCCAGCAGCCATGCCAGTGTCCCATTACTTGCCTTTCTCTCTCTCTCTCTCTCTCTCTCTCTCTCTCTCTCTCTCTGTCTTCCCGCAGTTAACATAAAACACTGATCAAACCTGTCAGTCTGCATACTATTTCATTTTGAGAATGTATTTCTTTGTTTAGCAAATGGTTATCAGTGTTTGTGCTATAATATTCAAAATAAAAGTTTTAAATTAAATCCAAATATTTGTAACCATTGTAGAAATGAAGAACAAAATAGATAGCATGCACTAAACTCCCATTCAAAGAAACCCAAAAAATGTACCTGTCGAGTGGAGGATTATGTATACCTCTGGGCTGTTTTCAAACTATAGGCCCCTTGCACACACTTTTAAGACCATGCATACATGCATATTTTCTTTGAGTCACCTTCCTGATTGTATTAAATTAAATTCCATGTTTAATACAGCACTGCCTGCTAGACTGTGTTTTAAGTTTGTAGTTTTGAAATATTTTCCATTAAGCAATGAAACAAAATGTATGAACCATTAATGACAAGGCTACCCATTTCAGAACATTTCAACCATAAAAGGCCACTCAAACTGCTGTTATTATAATCCAATACTATCAGTCAATATGCACAATCTCTGCAGAAGTAAAAGTATCAGAATAATTCCACATTAAATAGAACTGTAACTAATAAAGAGGTTGCTGCTGGCAAATAACTTTGCATTTCAGGGCTTCATTTCCTAATGCAGTGCCTGCTGCCCTGGAAGAATAAATTGCCTTTACATTTAAAAAAAATGGTGTCCTGGTGATATGCAATAGGGAAGTGCTGGAAAACTGACAACAGGTTCATAGTTACTAAGCATGTCATCCAAAGGAGAGCACTCTCAGAAGCATTCCCCCCATACTACACAGTAGTGTCAACAATCAATCTACCTGGTGTGGGAAGAGAACCCACAGCCTTCTTAACCAAAGGCAAATATGCTGCCTGTTGCACCATGAACATAGAATAATGCAAGTAGGAAACTGTTATTGGCACTGACAAACTGTAATCCTCAGTGATTTATAAAAATAATAATAATAATAATTAATTAAAGGAGACCTGGCAGTCATACCTCACAACCTCTTAGCACAAGAAATGTGGATAAAGCCAAAATAATGAGGGAACAAAGGCCCAAAAATAGGGACAAGTTTTAAATATTGCTCATGTAAATGTAGAAAGTTATCAGAATAAAAAGTGTTAGCATGCATTTTCCGAAGGATATGAAGTCTGAAAATGAAATGGCTTAGTGAATTCAATTCTCACTAATTTGCCAGAAAACAATAAATTATATGTGGAACACATCAAAAATATTAGACAAAAATGTGCACACTGTGGACAGTAGAGATGTTTGCTGGCAGTTGGTGTGGAGGTTTAAGGTACTTGTTTGCTAATAGTCAAGGCTCAGGGCTTGACTCTGAACAAAGCTACTTAACCATCCTGCCCCCTAACAGGGGCATTACATGTGCAAACACACACACACACACACACACACACACACACACACACACACACACACACATAAGCTGCTTACTGAATCACACACACAATACACATGGCTACTTATTGAATCGCACAAACACATAGCTTGTTGCTGAATCACACACTTGGCTACTTACTGAATTGCTGGCTTGGATCACTTAAAATCTCTGCAGTTATTGAATTGCTGACTCATTTCATTTAAGGCTTCACACTGAATTGCTGCACTTAAATCTCTAGCTCAGCTCTAAATCCCTGTTTGTTGGTCCTAAATCGAATATCCCATGGTTTACATTAGGAGAAACACCCTAGGTTGCTGGGGCTTATTCCTTTCTAGAGAAGTCTCCCGTGAGGTCCTAAATCCTTGCTGTTTTCTAACAAAAAAATTTCAGTGTGGTCCTAAAGCCCTGCTGTTTTCTAACAAAAAGTTTCCTGTGAGGTCCTAAAGTCTATTGGGTTAATGGAAGTCTTCAGACTCATGTTAGTTATGAAGGTTTTATTTTTTATCGCCCACCCCCCAGCTAACATGAGCCCTAGGCAGCTGCCTAGGTTACCTAGTGCTGGATATGGCTCTGTACAGAAGTTTAAGCAATTGACAGATAAATATGTATATAGGTCAACAGTAAGAGTTGTAAGTTGTGGCATTTGGCTGACAATCGGGGGCTGAGGGGGTTGAGAAGGCGTATGTAATGTTGCAAGAGAGGTGGCACTGGCATTTGGCTGCTTTATTGAATCCTTTTAATTGAAGCCAAAATTGTTTGTAGGATGGTGCATTTTAAGATAGAAGGGAGATATTCCCATAGCCTGGAGCTAATGATAGAGAAGCAGTCATCTGGGGGATCATCACCCAAAATGAGTGACTTTTAGAATAAACTGCATGAAATTTGAGATGTATAGCCCAAGTGAACCATGTAGGCAGAGTGTATGTTTCATTTAATTCATTTGTAAGGGGACCCAGTACCTACTTATCCCAGCTCCTCTTTTATAACTAAGTAGTTTTTGCACCCTTTTCAAATGGAATTAATGGAAAGTACCATTTGCTAATATGGCTGCACTAACATGCAATTCTAACTTCTTAAGTTATATGGCTAGTAAAGTGGCAAGTATAGCAAAATGAGAGTGTGTTGTATTATACGGTTGAAACTGTATAGTGTACATAGGTCATGAATAAAAGTTATGTTATGGCATGAGTACAAGCACCTGCACGGTGTATTAAACCATTGCCCAGAAGAAAATTCTTGACATAGTGAGCTATATAAGGCCTGAAAAATACAACACCATGGCATTCTTTCTGCAACCTAGTCTGGTTCACTCTGGTATTATTTGAGGAAGGAGATTCGAGCAGTGATATTTCTGCATTGGGTAGTTGTCTCTCAACAGGTTGAACCAACCAAATGCATCTTTTTGGTCTAGCTGTGTTCCTTAGACACATTCAATATACTCTCACATTGTGAAAGTCTGCAGCTTAAACTTGGGAGGGATGCAAATGTGAAAGAGTGTGAGAACCAATAAACTAGGGAAAAGTTACATTACTTTTACATAATTTGAGTCAAGCAATGAAGACAAGATGTCTGCCTTCAGAGACTTAATTGTTCTAAACTTCCCATTTCTTGTACCAAATACAAACATCTCACCAGTACTTAGACAGTATAGCAGAAAGAGATGTAGCATGCTTTCCTAGCTAATGTCCATACCACTGCCCCAAGTAGACAAATATAAATTACAGGTTTCATACAGAAAATTTTCAGTAACACAAATAATTTTCTAGTGAGAAAAATTGTCAGTTTCACTCCAAGATTAGTTGCTTAGTTAACTTAATCGAGAGGCTATCGTGTTCTAAATAACACAAATAAACTTGCCTGGGAGTCAAGAGCAGTATGTTTTAATTATACAATGTCCTAAAAAGCAGACCATGGTGTTACAGGACATAGTTTGGGAAGAGCATACTTTCCATGCAGAATGCATAAGTATATTTTTGACACTGGTGTATGAGAAAACCGCATAAGTACGACTAAGTAAAGAGCTTAGACGTGCAATCTGCAAAGTAAAATACATTATTACTGGCTGGTATAATAACACCAATGATCATCATACCTAGTACTACTGCTGCATTTATTTAGGATATGTATGATATGTACAGTAGTAACTGTGTGTGTCTAATTAATGAGTGGTACACATTATTTCTTTGCACGTAAGCTTGTTTGTGCAATTATGATTAAGCGTCAGTGGCAAGCTCCTGGTCTATCCCTGCCCGCAATCCTGAACGGGCTAAGATGTGTATAAAAGCATGAATGTATAGGGAATCAACTACAGATTTACACAGTAGTAATTGTGTCTTTCATTATTAATGGGCCTGAGGTATTATTTGTCTCTCTGCACTTATACTTGTTTTTGAATGTGATTGTTTTTTATATATTTAAGCAGACAGTGACAGGCTCTAGTCTCCCACACCAACACTGAATTAGATAAAGTATGGATCAAAGAAGGAATATGTGGATTAAATGAGATTTGTGTAGGGAAAACTTTTCTTTTTGAAAATAAAATATTTAGTATGATTTCTCTCTTATCTGCGGTGGTGGTGCTGCGGTAGCATTGTCGTCTCACAGTATGACGTTGTCCTATTCGATTCTCGGCTAGAGCGTATTCTGTGTGGAGACATGCGTGAATGGGCGTACCTTCGTTGAAGGTTGTGCATCAGAGCTGGCAACTCGGCATGTAAAAATCTACTGCCAATCATTAGCGGACCGGAGTTCCGCTGTGGCAACCCCTAACTGGGAAAAGCCGAAAGACACAAACAAGTATGATTTCTCTCTTCCTATTTAAACTAATTCAGTTTTGTCGTGGTTCCATCTGAACATGTGCTGGGGGAATCAGATTACTACTGCACAGTACATGTACTATTTTCTGTATTAGTAGACCTGAAGTAATTTTTTAATATCTAGTGATATCTCAAGAATATTTCTTTCATCTGAATTTTTTTCACATGACAGTCTGAGAGCCTGTATCCTAGAATTTGGTTTAGAAACATCCTTCAGGGATGTAAAAAGTTGTATACCTGGGCACATGGTGCATTGCCATTAGGTACCACTGCAATGCTGCACATCAAATGCAATGCTGCACATCAGACTCTGAAGGAGAGCGGTGGCTGTGTTGAGAAAGTAAAGTAGACAATGACTGTAGGCAAAGCAGGTGAGTATGCCATTGGGACACATCTGAGCCATAAATTGAGGGAACCATTTTTCCTTAGGCCTGTCCTGCTAAATGGTAAGTAAAGGTGCTAAATATGTACTATGCTGCTTATACTGATATGTACGTGTTACATTCATATACACTCCTTACAGTAGTATATACTATATACACTTAATTATTTTAATATTTTAAAGGTGAACACAGGATTTACATTTGGGCAAGGTTATTGCAAAGGCCCTAGGGATGGGAAAGGAGGCTGGGATTTTAGGTAGCAAGCAGGAGGAGAGACTTCAGGTTTGGGGGACAGGAGGAAAGTTTTAGGTTTAGGAAGCAGAACGGGGTTTTAGTTTTAGGAAGTGAGAAGGGAATTTTACAGTTAGGGAGTGGGAAAGGCATTTTAGAGTTAGGGTTAAGGAGTAAATGGCAATTTTAGGATTAGGGACTGGGGAGGGGGGGTTACGTTTAGGAAGGCTAAAGGGAGCTTAGTATTAAGGATTGGGAGTGCTATTTTATAATCAGAGAGTGAAGAAGGACTTTAGATTTAGGGAGGTTGTGTGGAGGTTAAGGTTTAGAGACTGACTGACTGACTGACTGACTGACTGACTGACTGACTGACTGACTGGGGACTTGCTGTGGTTAGGATTTGGGACTGGGTAGAAGTTTTTAGGGTAAGAGTTAGGGTTATGTAGTTAAGTAGGGTCAGGTGGTGGCAGTGATAGATAATTTGCTAGGATTGGGCTGTACTGCTAGTGGGAGTTAGGGCACTTGCCAGTTAGAGCAAGTGGTGGCAAACAAGTGTGTATTAAGCTAGTAGCACATCAGCACTTATAGTAGACCCCAGGCATATGTCAGTTTTCAGGTTTCTTATCATTTTTCTAAATTTCTTGAAGCATCAAAGCATTTGCCAATATTTTGGAGGAGTGCAATGTTTTCTGTACTAGAGATTAATATGTTTCCTCAGTTTAGTGAAAAATATAAGAGTTGATGCACTCCTAAGACCTACAATATCCTGCAGAAAGAAATACAGTGCTTTTGGAACCAGAGTAAAAGTGCCTTTGTTGGAGAAGTACAGCCTTTCTATCATGGTCCTGTGGCACAGAGGGATAGCACCCTGACTGCTACCCAGGCCACTGGAGTTTGATTAGTGTCCATGATATTGGGAGAGTCAGCCAGGGAGGGGAAAATGAAGCGGTGTGGTTTGCTCATCTTCCCCAAGGAGGATGGGGTAGTATGCGCTCAGAGGCACAAAGGATACTTTGATCTCCCCGGTGGAGACTAGAGATAACTGCTTATGCGATGGGTGAGTGGCAGAGCTGTTGGAAGGAATGTCCTCATGGAAGGGAGTGGCATCCTCCATGGACAGCCCATCTCTTGTCTCCTCCCCTCACTTTGTTGTGCGCAAAGGAGGTAATGACTGATAAGAAAACTCAAAAGCCTAAAGCAACCCCTGATGGCTACCCGGATGATGATTTCCCCCCCATTGGCTCTCACTCATTAGGGAATGAATGGCTAGACCAGAGGAAGGTCTGATGACCAGCAGATAGGAGAGGCAAAAAAAGAAAGTTGCAAAAAAGGAGGAGAAGATGTTTTGTGAGATAAAAGTGAAAGGCAGGTTCTTTAAAACTGCTAAGTAATACATCAGCTTACATGGGGAAATATATTACTTTCTCAGATAAAACTGAAAATGCTGTACTTTTCCTTGCAATATGCCATACCCTAATTGGGGCTTTCAAAGAACCATTGTGTTATTACTGTAAATCACTGCATGTTTCCATGCAACGTACAAGTAAATAATAAGACCCATCAATGGTTCTGATGCAATAACTGACACAGATACATTCTGCACCATTCCAGTACCTTCTCACATGGCTCTAGCAGCAGGTGGAAGAAGGATAATGCAGTTGTGATATCTTTTGTTGTTATCAAAATTGCTCTTATGATTAAAACCCACCAATTACCATTTCTTCAGGGGTATGACCCTAAAATGCTAGACAGTGGAAACCTTTAGACAACTAATTCATTTGAAGCAGAACTCTCTCAACACATACACATGAAGCTTCACATTAGTTTTTTTCGATCAGAACCATATAGCTAGAATGTTAATCCTAACCACATGAAGTCATTTCATGAAATAAAATGCAAATTAAAAAAAATAATCATCCCCATACTGAAAGAAAATACTTCTTCCATGTTTC